>NW_017537234.1:522053-523094 GCF_001853355.1 Bactrocera latifrons | reverse complement strand
GACCTTAACTCTGTGTCTACAGATTGCCTTGCGTTCCAGAAGGTTGTTAGGTTGAAAGGGAAGGTGCAACTTCGCTATTTATTTTGCTAAAAAAATGTTTTTTGCATAGTTTTTTTTGAATTTTTTGAAATTTTGTAAATTTTTTTGTATATAAAAGTATATTTTTTCTTGTAAATTTTTTTTCACAATTCGATTTGTTAATTTTTTTTATTGAAACAATTTGAAAAATTTGTGTAAAACTTTTGTACTTTTAAAAATGTATTTTATTTATTCTTGCAGTTGATTCTACTGCTTAATTAACAACATTACTATTTCTAAATAATTTTTTTATTTAATATTTTTATAAAATGTTTTTTAATTACACATATTTTTTTCTAATTTTTTGAAATTTTGTAATTTTTTTTCTAACAAAACACATTAACAAATAACAATAGTAGAAAAAAAAATTATAGTACTACGTTTCTCATTAATTTCTATTTTTTTTTTTGTAATTATATTAATCACATAAATTTGTATTCAATTGAGTGACTCTAATTGCCTGACCCACGCCGGTGTAGCCACTATATATGAGAACGAACCGTCTATCGGCATTTTGTTCTTTCGAATCCATTTTTTTGTCGACTCATCCAATTCTTCCACTAATGAGCAATCCTCTTGATTGCTAGAGTTGCCACAAACCATGAGACGGTTGTTAAAAAATATAGTGCCGGGGAAAACTTTTGGGATTTGCATCGCAGTCAACTGTGAAGAATGATTAATTAAAAAATTAAAATTTTAAGGTTAGGTAATCAGAAAAATTACAAAACCCAAAAAAAAAAAAAAAAAATTAACGACACTTTGCTATTTTTCCATTCTTAAAGATTTTTTTTTAAATTTTCACGATTAAAAGTTCAAAAATATGCACTAATAACACAAGGTATTTCTCTATCTTCCATTAAATTTATTAACGTATTTCACTCTGTATATTTAAATATGCACTCAAAACATTGAAATAAGTTCTGATTTCATTTTTATTTTGTAAGATTTCACCTAACTTTATTA
>NW_017537234.1:518345-521633 GCF_001853355.1 Bactrocera latifrons | reverse complement strand
AAAATACTTGTATGCTTAAAAATTTTACAAAATAGAAAATTTAAAAATTAAGCAAAAAAATTTACAAATAGTTTTAAATTTTTTGGGAAATTTTCAAGAATTTTAAAAATACATCTGTACATAGAAATATTCATATTCAAACAATTTTAAATCAGTTTTAAATTTTTATATTAAATTCCGTAACTCGAAATTTCAAAATTAAAAATCAAAAGAATGAAAATTTCAAGTTCATGTAATTTTAAAATTTTGTAATAACAAAATACAAAATACAACAATAACTCGAAATTTTAAAATTAAAAATCAAAAAAATTAAAATTTCAAGTTCATGTAATTTTAAAATTTTGTAATAACAAAATATTTGGAAAACAATATTTATAAAAATGTTTTGTAGTTAATCTTAATTTTTTCTGATTTTCACTTAAATTATAATTTTTTTTTCAAATAAATTTTTTAAATTTTATTTTTCTCGAATTTTTTCTTTGTTATGCAAATCTCTAGCCTTTAAGAGTTAAAAAAAGATTAAAAGAACTTTTTTAGATCATTGGGTATTGTTTGATGATTTAATGAAAAAAATTTTCTAAATATATTTTCTGCGTTGCCACCTCACCTGAGTCCATTTGTTGGTATGCGTGTCATAGCGCTCCACCATATTTGTTGGTGTCGCCGCGCAGTCGCCACCGACAGCGAATATGAAACGACCGGCGGAGGCCAGCTGTCCGAGAAATTTATAAAAAATATACAATAAAAACAACAAAATTTGATGCAACCAAAAAATTGGATTTTTGCTTAACGAAGGAATTTTTCAATTCATTCGCAAGTCATTCGAAATTTGGCAAATTTTTATTTACTCCTTTGAGCTACTCACCCCCGCCACGGCGCGCGCTTGCAACATGGGAGCGCAACGCTCCCAACAGTTGCGTCGCGGATTGTACCGTTCTACCGAGTTCGTGTCGCGTTCATTGCCATCATTGGAGTTCATGCCACCGGCCACATACAAGTAATCGTCATGTTTCAAGGCCGTTGTCCGTGTGCGACCTATAATCAGCTTGGGCGCCTCGGTCAACACGTCTTTTTCGGGATCCCATCTAGAAGCAGGGGTTTACAAACTTTTATAAAATATTATATCTAAATTTCTTTGGAAGTCACACACTTACGCGTAGACTTTGCGATTATCGTGCGTCTCAGCGCCGATTAAGTAAAGACGCTCTTGATATTCGGCAGCGCAGTAACAACTCCAATACGGTTGATCCGCTTTTAACGGTTTTAATGTGCGTATGGCGCGTGTTGTTGTGTCATAACAACAAACGCGTACGCCATCCTGCCAGTCATGAAAGAGCAAGTATTGTTTTACAATGGCAGTGCGGTAGAGACCTTTTACGGGTATTTCGTGTATAATAGTCCATTCGTCTATTGCGCTGTGGTATTTCAAGACTCTGATGGATTTCTGTTGAGAGAAAATGCAGGCGTTTTGTGAGAAACTAAAGAAAAGCTGGCTATAATTTCTCTTATCAGTGGATATCCACCGAAGACCTGTATGCAGAGTCGTACTAGGATTCTCCAAGGGGACTGCGAATGGAAATCGATTGGTTTTGTGTTTCTAGAAGTCTCAGGTGGTTTTTATTCCGGTGCTAAGCACTACCGGGTAACTGCTGCTTTTCAAGGTATAATCTGTTGAAAATCATAAGAACTGCTAGGTCACTTAAATCTACATAGAAATTTTACTGCCTATTTGAAGCGTTCGCTTTAATGCATACCAACGTAAATGAAGTCCTACTAATTTTTTCCAAGGAATACACTGCTGAACCCATAAGACCCATAACCCTGCGAGGTAATGTCTGTGACATTTTATGTGTTAAATTTTTTGAGTACCTCTGATTTCCGGGTATATTTATCTATCCAAGCGCTTAGGCTATCAATAGTTCGATCGAAATTTTCGGGATAATACTAAATTACTCCTTTCGTATTTCCGAATATTTTCATAGATCTCTTGTTGAAGTCGATTCGGGTCAATGGTCCCACGGTGAAACGTTGGAGGGCAGTGGGACTTCGTGCGGTTTTCTTGTGTATGGGAACTCCTTAGAAAATAATAAATTATAACTTTTGCTTTCTGGATTTCTCTAGAGATCTCTAGTTGAAGTCGATATGAGTCAATGGGTAACGTAAACTGACGGCTCAGCGTCTTAATGACATCCATATATACATATAACCCAGTTTTAGAAAACATTTTTCTAAGCGAGATTTTGGAGGACAGTCGGAAAGACTTTCGGGGGTTGCTTGTCTATGAAAATTTACGAGAAAAGTCGAGATTGGTTAATAGGTCCAAACAAACATAGAAACTGACGGCCAGCTGATTATGAGGTTCTTGGAGACATGCTAATATAATGTATAAAGGATTACAGTCTCAGTAAGCATTTTTCTAAGTTTTGAAAAACAGTCTGAAATACGTTTAGGGTTTTAGTGCAGATCAAAAAATCATTAATTATTCAATTCGTATTTCAAGATTTTTGCATAGGTCCCTTGTTGTAGTGGAAAGGGGTAAAGAGTCTTAACCTAGATGGAAACTGACAGCTTGTTGATTATCAAGGTCTTATCGACGTCTGTTTAGATCCACAGCGATCTCTTGATGACGCATCGGAGAGTAATTTCGGTGAAATCAGATTTCATGTTATTCTATGGAGGAATCCAGAGTTCTCAATTCAAAAGATTTGTCAAAAAAAGAAACTAGGCTTTAAGCAGAAGTATTTTCAGTTAAAGTTTTTGAGTTTTTTTTATCACTTGCTAACTGTAATATGATGTAATATGATTACAGTTTGCGTTAAAAAGGTTTCATACGCACCACATTTTCAAATTGCACTGCCAGTAAACAGCTATTATTGTCGTTGAATGTGTTTGCAATGCTATCGTTAGTAGTTACAACAACTTCGGCTGTAGTAGTTGTTGTTGCATTTGTATTGGAGCAAGACGAGCCCATATTATTGTTTTTGTCTGAGTTCACAGTTGTAAACCAAGAGAGTTTGATGACTTTTAAATGTATCCTTTCGCGCTCGGTTAATATTTATATTGTTTTAACAGTTATATATTGCGAAAGAATTAGAGAGAGTATGAGTATTTGTAAAATCCACCGAAACAGGTGATTTATGTATTTTTATATAATTCTTGGAGAAAGTTTTTTTTCAATATTTTTTTTTTTTGCCTTTTTTCACTTTACTTCACGGCACTTTAACGCCTCTAATGTTGCACACAATTTGCAAAATTTTTATTTTCTTTGGACAGTTAGTATTTATATTT
>NW_017537234.1:513698-518177 GCF_001853355.1 Bactrocera latifrons | reverse complement strand
TTTTTTTTTAATTTTTTTATTTTGGTTAAATACTTTTTTATAATTTTTTTTCAATGTTTTGTTTTTTTACTAAAATTTAATATTTTTTCAATTTCGCACGCACTATGCTCTCTCGCCTCTATTATTGCACTAAATTTGCAAATGCCGCGAGTGGTATGCATGCCAAGTTCAGTTAAAGATTAGACATACTACTTCAGATAAGCGCTTTCATCGATAAGATAAATATTAATCACTCCATAGCCAATATTCATATGTATAACTGTGATCCTAATTAGATAATTTTATATATTTAAAACTAAAGGGTGCCGAAATTCGTTAAATATAAACAAATGTTAACGGAATTTTTTGATTATGCCTGTTTGAGGGGTTCGATAAAAAGTTGTCGTATATCGATTATAGAATTAAAGCATATAGAGACTGAGGAGCTTTTTATCGCTATTCTCCAAAAATTTGCTCCTTTCAGTCAATTCGTTGGATTTTCAGAGCTATCGAAGGTCGTGGATTCGATAAAAGCTATATATCGATTGTAGTCTCCCAGTAATCAGATACAGAGTGGTTTTCTCCATTCTCTTCAAAAAATTTTCTCCTTTTATTCTTTTCTTTTCATTTTCGAGGTATAGATTTTCTTTTGAAGACTGTGGATCGGATCGATAACAAGCCTCCATATATCGATTATAGTCACTCAGTAATCATTTAGTTTTTTCCCTTAAAAAAATTTGCTCCTCCCAATCAATTCGCTGCATTTCGTCGGCTAGTTTTTCTTTTGAAGGTCTATATATGTATATTGATATACTAATCTCCACAAAAATTTTCTCTTTTCTGTAAACATCCAAAATACAAAATCTTCCATTTCCCTGCTATAAAGAGAAAAGAGGTTAGAAGAATCCCTGTCAGCAAGATAACTACGGCCATTTTCTTTCAACGCTGTATTTTTCTAAACAGTGAATCCCCCAAATCTTGCCTTTCTGCGAAAATACAATATCTTTTCATTATCTCAAGACCAAGTTTTATAGTTATTATTTGCTTGAAGCACTTGCTTATTTCCGGCATTACTATTTTATCTACACTGATAAATCATACAATTGTAGATACGTTGTGTTAATGTGGAAATCCCTATCCATCAATTTATTTCCTAGAATTGTATATAAAGTTCGTCAGAGGGTTGAGAAATTGTCGTACATATGTATATGATTGGGTACGCGACTGGGTTCGAATTCTCTCTGTTAGTAACACCAAGCTTTGAGTTCGAGAGCAATATCTCTTGATAATTGTGATCTATCACCGAACCTTAGAGTGACCCATTATAAATACTATATTCCTTCCTTTTTCAGTATCATTAGTTGATTCTATATGTAACTATTGTATCGAAAGTTTTGGTTACTACCCCCGGTTTGTGGACCAGGGCCTAAGATAGCAAAAGCTGAGAGTTTTAAGGAGCAAGCTTCCACGCTGTGATATTTTGGACGAAGCTTCAATGATAGAAGAAACTATGAAATATTGGTCCAAAGCCGAAGTTACTGCTCGAAGAAGTTTTTGAAAGGCTGTCTTCGCTTTCGTTCGGGGACCACTATAAAATTTAGTGATTTGCGTAATTTTAGGATCAACGATATAAAAGTTTAACATGTACGAAAGGAAAGAAAACTGGAAGTGAGAGAAACTTAGTGAGAGTGCAACGGTAAAACACGGTGAGAAAAATAGCCTCATAACTACCACAGAGAGAGTGAGAAAAAGAGAGAAATCTAAGCAAGAAAGAGAGAGTGGGAACGGTATTGCACCGGAGAGAGTGAGAAAAATAGCCTCATAACTACCACAGAGAGGGAGATAGAGAAAAAGAGAGAAATCTAAATAAGAAAGTGTGCGCGAAAAATGCGAATGATAGTGAGAGAGAGAGTTTTTTTCGTTTATAAAAATATTTATTTTTTGTCCTTAATTCTTCATAAAGAGTTGTAATTCTTAAGAAATTCAAAAATGTAGAAATTAAAATTATGGAATGGCTAATTCGTTGACTCCAATTGCCTTAGCCATGTCGGCGTCACAATCACATAAGAGTAAGGACCTTGAGAGGGCATACTATTCTTTCGAAGCCATTTGTTCTGCGCTGCATTGAACTCCTCGACAATTCTACAATCCTGATCTAGCGTGGGGCCACCACAAGCCAGCAAGGAATTGTTGTAGAACGCGCAGGCGGGATAATGTTTGGGTACTTGCATACACAATAGCTATAAGAGAGGGAGAGATAGATAGAGAGAAAAATTTAAGTTGGGAAATAATTGGCTAACCTGTGTCCATTTATTTATCTGCGCGTCATAACACTCCACCATATTAGTGGGTATCTCCGAACATTCGCCGCCCACAATGTAGAGAAAAGTGCCAGCTGAGACAAGCTATAAATGTAATTTAGATTGTTAGTATAACAAACGTCAACGCTCTCCATACAACACTTACCCCGGCGGCACACCGCGCTTGCAGCAGATCTGCGCAGCGTTGCCAACGACGTCGTCGCGGATCGTAACGCTCCACCGAACGTAGCTCAGAGTTGAATAGGTAGTCCTTGCGTCCGCCTGCCACATACAAGTAACCGCGGTGCGAGACGGCTGCGGCATGCTCACGTGCTACATTCAGTTTCGGCGCCTGGCTCCAACTATCCATTACTGGATCCCAGCTAAATTTGTGTAAGCGCAAATTTATAAAAGTATGGTACTATATAGCATACAATTGCAGTGCTTACACATTCACTTTTCGCTTATCCATTATATCCGCGAAGAGGTAAAGGTTGCCCTCAAACTCTGCGGCGAAATAATGCATATAGACTTCATTCTTGATTGGTTCCAGCGTGCGTATGGCGCGTGTGGTTATGTCATAGCAACAAATTCGCTTCGCGTTCGTCCAGTCTATGAAAAGCATATACTGTTGCACGATGAACGTACGAAAAATGCCATCAACGGGTACTTCATGGCAGATCGGCCATTCGTCTCTTTCGCCCACGTATTTGAAAACCACAATTTTTTCCTGGAAAATCAGGAAGAAGAGGCAAAGCTTTAACGAACGTTGCATATATTTATTTAGTTATTATTTTAACTCTTGTAGAGCTCAAGTGGGGTCTTCGAAACAGCAGATCCACCAATTATTATCCGGGTACTTAAGTTATTCACAGTTTGCATTCAGTATGTACAAATTATCTCCTAATAACTCCTAGTTTCGAAAACCCAAGAGAAGTTTAGTTCCCCTTGCACTCACAAGCCAAGTAAAAATAACTTTTCGAAGCTCTGGAGCCAGAAATGATCGCTAAGTTCCGTGTTTTTTGTAAAATCACAATTATCAACACGTGGTTTTCGAATTTAGACCTTTCTAGAGCTAGAAAGCAAGCAGAAAAAAACTCTGCGAAGCCTCAAACCTAACAGAGTCACTTAAGGGCAGTCGAGTTTTATCAGTACTCCTCTTTTTATATTTCTTTTAACACTTCTCCAAAAATTAGTTTTGTGTAAGATGCTTCCGAATTACAGCAGCTATCCTGGATTAATTACTCTGTCCTCGAAAGGTAATCGCTAGATCCGATAAATCCATAAAAATACGACGTTTTTTTTTTTAAATAAATGATGATCACATGTGATTTCACAGAATTTCGAGCCCAATTAGCCTTATGATGCATTTAAAGACGTCTACGATATTTGCGCTCTCAAATTTAAAGACTTTATGCAAAGAGCCCGACTCAATTGGCAAAATTAGCCATCATGTGTCTGTTTTGGACGTGTCCAACACGTGTTTATTTACGCTTGAAACTCCGTTAAAGCTGCCCTCGAGCCGTTCTGAAGATGGAGGAGGCAATCGTGTATTATAGCGATCGACTGGACCAAGAAATGATCCATTTCCATGACAGTCGAGTCTAAGTAAACCACGAAATCCCTTCAACAACATCCAAAAAAATATTAGAAATGCCGAATTGTTGAATCTCGTGGCTCTTGTGGAATATGAGATATGTATGAAATCTTCGGTTCTGGAATAATTAGCGTCCAATTTAGAACAAAACTTAGGGTCGAGGTGATAAATGATAATTTTTTCTCAAGATTGATTATAAAATCTGAAACCCTTTGTCTCGTAGGACATTCTTGGTAATGTTGATAAGGTTTTTGAGCCTCGATGTTACAAAGTTTTGTAACCTAAGACTGTATACTTGTCACTATAGGTCATTGTAACAGTCAACAACAACAAGAATACTGTTTACTTACCCCATTCACAAATTTCACTGCTAGTAGAGAGGTATTGTTGTTGTTAGGCGTATCTACAGTGTCGTTACCTGCATCCCACGAATGTTTTGCATCTTGCTTATCAGTTGCGAGTATATCTCTGGAGCAAGAGGAGCCCATTGTATGTGCTGATAATTTATATAATTAAAATATTGAGCTATGGACAGAAGATAACTGTTTTATTTTTGATGTTTTATTAGGAGTGCAAACTTTTAATAATTTTTATTCTTTATTT
>NW_017537234.1:499706-513460 GCF_001853355.1 Bactrocera latifrons | reverse complement strand
ATTTTTATTTTCCCCATTTTTTTTATAAATTTTTATTTTTATCCTTTTTTTCTTTGTTTGCCTTATTAGTTATTTGTTTGTTTATTGTGATCCCGATAATTCTTATATATGTATAGGCATCAATTTTTAAATTATGTTCACTGCTTATTTATTATATTCATGTTAATACAGTGTAACGGTATTTACGTTTCTTTGTTTACACCTTTGTTTGCCTTATTAGTAATTTTTTCGTTTATTGCGATGCCGTTAATGCACAACTGCCAGTCGTTACTAATATTAGACTAAACATTAATATAATGTGACAGGTGACCGACATGCTTTCATATCTCGGTACTCTAATAATTGTTGAAGATAGGTTAGAACTAGGTGTGAACAAAAAAAAGCAAAACCAAAATTTGTGAGAAAAATTACGAAGTAATGAGAATGGCAGAGTTAAAAAGCAGAAAGGGGTATTAATAATAATAATAAATACAACATTTTTGGAAAAAAGTAAAATTGCGAAAAATATTTAAAAATTCTAAAATTTTCTAAGAACATCAAAAAAGTCTTTAAAAATTACCAAATTGTTCAAAAAAATTACTAAATCTTTGGAAAATGTAGAAAAAAATAAGTTAAATTAAATTTAAAAAATAGAGAAAAATATTTTAAAAAAATTCAAAATTTTTCGAAAATATTCGAAAATTGGAAAACATCTTAAACTAGTATGCCGTTTTTATTTTTACTTGCTTTTTCAATTTTCGAATATTTTCGAAAACTTTTCATTTTTCTTTTCAAAACTTAAAATTTTTTGGCGGTAAAAAGTCAGTTTTGTTGAAATTTTACGCTAAAGAACGAAAATTTTGAATTAAAGAACCAGCCATCCTAATACTCACTTCGTCAAATTTTTGCGACAAACTCTAAAATTTAAGAAAAATCGAACCATATTAATAAAAAAAAAAAAATAGCAATCTAAATCCGTTACAAATTTTAGAAAAATTCTGAATTAAAAAAATTTTTAAATTAGAAAATTGTTCGAAAAAGTTCGAAATTAAAAAAATTTGTAGAAATAAAATTTAAATAAAAAAATTAGAATTATAAAAAATTAAATTTAAAAGTAGTAAAATTTGAAAAAGTAATATTAAAAAAATTAAAATTTCGAAAAATATAAAATTTTTTAAAAATTACTTTTCTATTATTTTGCGTTAAAACATTTTTTTGAAATGTTACGCCAAAGGAAAATTTTGTACTGAAGAACGTGCCACCCTAATGCTCATACTGTCAACTTCATATCTCATTTCCTATTTTGTAAAGCTATCAAAAGTAAAAAAGAATATTTTCTTTGGAAATGCAATGAAAACGATAAATTTTAAAGGTCATATACCTAATCACAGCGATAAACGTTAAATTCACCAGTACAATTATTGATATTTGAGTATTTATGAGCCACAAACAGGCATTTATTGGCGAAACAAGCTCGTAAGATAACAGGTACACTGCACCGTGTTATCGCTTATGGAATAAGAATATGATTGAGGGGAGTAGAGTGGGCAAGTTGAAATCCAAATCAATCATCGGTGACAACTTTTTTATACTCCAGCTTTTCCTTGCTCGTATTCATATCGCAAAAATTAGTGCCAAGAAACTCCAATATTCTTAAGTACTCAATATAAATACTATGTTCTGCCAGTTTGAGTGAAACTTCTTAGTAAACAGTTATTGCGTTCGGCTTCCTTGCTCTGATTGCTTGCACGGTTTTTCTTCTCACTCATTTCTCCACCACTTTGAGATTGACTGAAATACTTGTAGATAAGTAGCGGTTGTTTTCTTTGTCATACTTCGTCGCTAGGTGCCGCTGTAAGTGTCGTAAGACGCTGTAGAAGCGTGAAGCTACTGCTAATGCAGCGAATTGAGGGCAGGTGGCGCTATTGTCGAGCGACTGTATATATATGGAGTTTGTAAGAAATTGGAATGGACTTATACATTTGTATGTGTGTGTGACGGTATGTGTGTATTATAAATAAGTGTGGTTATGAGTTTTGTATGGATCTGCAATCGGAATGGCTTTGTGTTGATCTTCCTTAATTTTTGTTGAATTCTTGTTCGTAAAAGAGTTTTCATTAATTAATATTTTATTTTTGAAACAGTTTCTTTTAAATTCTCGGTTTTTAACACAAAATAAAATTATTTAACTTGTTTCTTACCTATATAAGTATATGTATGTACATATGTATATTTCTTTTTTTTTTCTTTTATCAATCAATTATTTTTATTTAATTTTCATGCAAAATATATATTTAGTGGCCTGCTTTACTTTTATTGTTTTGATTTCGAAAATTTTTATTTCCATTTTAGATTTCTAAAATCTTCTAACTTTTTGAAACTATGTGTATTGTAAATTATCAGTCTTTTTTTATTTTCGTTTAGTTAAGATTTTTTTTGTTAAAATCGAAAATTGAAATTATTGGTAATTTTCGTTTCAATTTAAAACTTTTCTAACATTTTTTAAATTATGAGTCATATTTTTAATTTGAAAATTTTCGATTTTTTTTTTCAATTTTAGTTTTCAAAGTTTAAGTTTTTCTTTGTTAATTTTTGTTTTCAAATTTCAAAATATTCAAATTTTAAAATATAAATTTTTTTTTTAAATATCAGTCATATTTTTAATATTTTTTCGTTGTTAAATTTTTTTGTTAATTTGGAACATTTTCTATTTTTTTCAATGTTATTTTTCAAAATTAAAAATTTTACAGTTGTTTGGAAATATTCTTTAAAATATCAGTAATTTATTGTTAAATTTCGTTTTAAAATTTTTTTAAATTTTAGTAATTATTGCTTATTTTTTTTGTTAGGTTAGAAAATTTTGAATTTTTTTCAATTTTATTTTTAAAATTTCAAAATTTTCTAACTTTTTGAAAATATGTTTTGAAGTATCAGTCATTTTGGTTTCTTTATATTTTCGATTGCTTAAGTTTTTGTAAGTTACTTTCGAAAATTTTATAATTTTTTCAAATTTAAAATTTTTAACTTTTTGAAAATATTGTTTGTATGTGTATTACTATTTACTTTACATATTTTTGTTAAGTTCGATTTTTTAATAATTTTTTAAAAAATTTTTTCGAAAATTACGTTTTAAATGCATAAGTACTTTTGTTAATTTTATGTTTGCTCATGTAGTTTTTATACTCAAAATTATCCAATTACATACATACTTACTTTTTAAATTTTTTCTACATTTTCAAGTTTTCTAGTATTATGAAAATTTTTTAAAAGAAATATGAATGACATTTTTAATATATTAACTATTTTATATATTATTTATTTTAGAAATGGTTATATTTTGAAAATATTTTTCAAAATTATATTTCTAAATCATGTTTCTTTATTTTTCCAGATCTTAATTATTATATTTGGAAATATGCTTTTTTGAACAGTGGTAAGTCATAGTTTATTTATTGTTATGGTTTTTTTTCTTAATTTTGAAGTTTTTAAATTTTTTGTTGAAAAAGTTTATTGAATATTTTTGTTTTTAAAACTTTTAAAAAAATATATTTCCACGTCTCAAAATTTTCAAATATTTTCTATATTTGCTTACCATTAAAGTTTATTACTTTTTTAAATAAGCTTTTTCAAATTTTTTTTTTTTAATATTAGTTTTTAAATTTTTTTTAATGTTTTGTTTTTAAATTTTTTTATTTGTAATGTCGGTTTAAAAATATTTTTGAATGTCCGAAAATTTTATATATTTGCTTATTTTTTATTTCAAATATAAACTTTTTCAAACTTCTTTCAAAATATTTTATTTTCCAATATTTGATTTAAGTGTTTTTGTCTTTAAATCTTTTCCAAAATATTTTTCCGCGTCCGAAAATTTTCTAAAATTTTTTGCATTTGTTTACTATTTCAATTTTTTTTTTGTTTATTTATTTATTTTTTTCAAATATAATAGTTTTGTAAAATATTTTTCATTTTCAAATATTTTTAAAATACTTTTTATTCTTCAACTTCTCCCAAAATTTTCTATATTAGCTTCTCAAAATTTTTTGCTATTTTCGAAAATTTGTTTCACTCTTTTGTTTTTGTTTTCCAAATCTTAAAATATTTTGATATTTTTGAAAACGCTTCGGTTTCAAATAGAAATAATTATGTGTTAATGTACGTTATTTAAATTTTTTTTGTTAATATTTTAATGTAAAAATTTTTTTTTAAGTTTGAGAAATTTAAATTTTTAAAATCATTTTCAAATTAGTTTTGAATTTTAAATTTTTTTTTAATTTTTAAATTAAATTATTTTTCTAATTTTCGTTTGGATGGAGATAATTCATTTATAAATTTTTTTTTCTTAATTTTGCTTATTTTTTGAAGTTTAAGTGCTAAATAACCGTTAAGCCGTATTTTTTCCGTTTCTGCATGATATCTTCAGCTTTCTTTATTAGAACACTTCCGTTAGGAACTTCATCACCTTGTGCTGTACTCTCCTCTCTGCCCCTCACACATGAGGTGGCTATCACTTTCGTCCTTACAACAAAAACAGTTGTGAATAGACATCGCAATTACATAAACGCTAAGCTCACAGGCATAATGTGTGCATAAGCGCCGCATTAACGGCACATATCCACATAAATACACACACACCTTCACAAGTGCGTTTTGAGGTGAGAGCTTACTTGAAATTATGCGCTAAGAGTGTCGGCACGCTTTGATGAGCCGCCGACGCCGCAAAACGCCTTGAGTGGGCTCACTCGACTATTTACCGTTAGTGTAACATGTATGTACATGCATGCAAGTTTATTTGTTTGCGTGTAGGTGCGCCTAAGCTTCGCTTGATAACTGCAGTGCTTCGGTGCTTTGGTGTTAATCTCCCTGGTAGCACTTGTGGAACTCGCTTTTTCTCTATTTCTACGCTCACGCTAACGCTCGAGTGCCACTTCATTCACAGMAAAAAAAAAAAGAGGAGTCTTCAAAGGAAGCCGCCGCCGCATCCAATATCCACAATAACAACAATTATGCATGCTGCAACATGTCTTGAAAGTCAAGGAAGTCGGCTTAGCCTTTTCGTGGCTCACACACACACATACACATGTATATGTATTTGCATATCTCTATGAACTTTACAACTCACCATTCACTCCCACTCTCACTCTCGGCAGTCTCTTCACTGGTCGAGTGTCCTTATTTATTTAATATAACCACAACAATGCTGAAATGTGCAACAAACAGTTAAACAACACAATTAAGCGACACTTAAGACACAGCCATAAAAGACACACAACACACACCAACATACAAATTCACACATTTATACTCAAATGCTCACACATATACTTAAATCACCACACATACTCTCTCATGTGTGGCTGTGAGTGCATAAGTGCATTAGAAATGCCACTCAAAATCTTCTTAAGACATTTTAGAAACGCTTTGAAGTTTGCCGGTCAGATTTATAACTGTAATGAGGGTCACCTTGAGCAGCGCTTTGTGCTTTAGTGAAAAGGTTAGATTAGCTGAAGTGAAATTACAAGTGGTTTGTTGGAGCAGCGAGAGAGAGAATTAACTTTCTTGAATTAAAGAGCAGGAATATAAGAGTAAGAAGGTTTGAAATAAGCAAATACAAAAACAAAATGAAGTAAAAAATAAAGAAACCTGAACCGAAGCCTTCACAGATGCATCTATTTAAAATAAAAGCCTATAAAAAGATATTTTGCATAATTTTCAGCTATCAGTTTGTATGGCAGCTATATGCTATAGTGGACCGATCTGCACAATTTTTTCAGAGATAGTAGAAATGATTTATATAGCAATAAGCTTCAGATTTCATGAGGATATCTTATCAAATGTAAAAGTTTTCCATGCAAAGCCTTGACTTTTATCGTTCAGTTTGTATGGCACCTATATGCTATAAAGGACCGATCTGAACAATTTTTTCAAAGATTGTAGAAAAGACTTAGATAACAATAAGCTCCAGATTTCAAGAAGATATCTTATCAAATGTAAAAGCTTTCCATGCAAAGCCTTGACTTTTATCGTGCAGTTTGTATGGCAGCTATATGCTATAGTGGACCGATCTGAACAATTTTTTCAGAGATTGTAGAAATGATTTAGATAACAATAAGCTCCAGATTTTATGAAGATATCTTATCAAATGTAAAAGTTTTCCATACAAGGCCTTGACTTTTATCGTTCAGTTTGTATAGCAGCTATATGCTATAGTGGACCGATATCGGCCGTTCCCACAAATGATCAGTTTCTTGGTGAAAGAAGGACGGGTGCGAAATTTCAGATCGATATCTCAAAAACTGACCGACTAGTTCGTATATATACAAACGAACCGACAGCCAAGTAACTTTTTCAGGCCACTGAGTCTTCATCTAACAGACAAAACATTTTAATTAAAAAATAGTAAAAATAGAAAAAGTAATAATAGTAATATTTTTACAGTTCCTTAGTCCACCAGTGGACTCTAAGATGTCCATGTGAAATCGTTTTGGAACCAGTACATAGTTAGTCTATATAACCAAAGTGGAAAATATTCGGAACTGCTTTTATAAGTCTAAGGGTTTAAAAAGTGTTAAGCTCTTAAGCCATTATAGCCCTTAAGCCTTGCTTTTTATTTCGATTTACGATAAATTCATCTTTAAACTAAGCGGACCTCGCTGTCGTCGTTGTATGTTTAAAAGGACCTGAGTGATCTAAGAGTATTTGTTGTTGAAGAACACCTTTTGGGCCCATAAAAATGTTGCAACAGCTACTGGCTATCACAAAAAACAATTACAACAACAACTGAGCATATCTTAAATAACAACAACATCGCTCTCCTGCCCTAAAGCAGCCAGCGCAGCCTCCACGCTTCGCACGGGACACACGGTCCTGTAAAATAGTGAAGTAAGCCAACCAATATTGGTCACTAGCGACACACACACACACACACACAAGCATGAGCATAAACGTAGAATAGCTTGTTTACTAGCGTAGTTAGACAGATCTGCGTACACAACTGTATATAAACACACATTTATAACGGTCAAAATAGCTTGTACCGTTAACTGTACGGTAATTGCGCTTTAGCTGTTTGCGTGCCAAGCGATTTTGTGGTGGGCCTGTAGCTGCCAAACCAAGCGGCAGGCATAGTCAACTGCATACTAACGTAAATACTTACATAGATACAGACATACATATATATACATATATATATATGTATATATGTACATATATATGGATATACATATATTTGTATATGTACTGGAGTACACGGCAGTGGACAAGAGTGGCGCCCGAGAGCTATTGTTTTGCCCAGTCCATCACATACGGCCTGCTCACGCGCATTTCTCTTTGCACCCTCTCACCCGCCGCAACTCCCTCCCATTCTGCTCTCTTTACGACATGTCCTGCCATTTCATAGTTATGTTTGTTTGCGTGTGTCCTTGCCGCATGTCCAATGGTTATAGCCAAAAGTTATGGATACAGTTTTTGGCCAATTTAATTTTCTCGCCTGCAACGAAAGCTCTACTCCGTGAATCTACTCTAGTTATACATACACCCACACACGCAGCGTGTTCCGCACATACACGGGCTTCTCGGTCGGTCATTTGCTATTCCTGCTGGCTGTTGGCGATTCGCACAACCATTTACAAGCAACTGAAAATTAACCAAAGCTATATGGTTGTTCAGTGATGGCTAAAGGCCGTCGCGTGGATGGGTCAGGCAAGTGCCCGAAACCCATTAGGACACAATAAGAGAAGTTGACTTGGTTGACTTACATAAAATTTAATTGCTCGAAAGCTCAAAACAGTTTTATCCACATTTGCAAGCATGAATGTTAGTTCAGTTAATAGGCAAGTCTCTAAATGAGCTTCGAAGTTTTGATATTTTTATTGACATGCTAAACACGGCATTGACTATTAATCTGTCTACTACCAATATATTGCTTTAGTATAGCCGTTTAATTAAATTACGAACTATTTTAGTTGCGATTAATCGTTGATCTAAGTTATCAATAGTGGACCGATTTACTGACTTCTTCACTTCTGTAAATAAAGTTCACTAAATTTACTGATATACAGTTGTCTATCGGTGGGTTTCAAGATAAATTAGTATTTCAACTATTTTAATTATGATTAATCGATGATTCAAGCTATTAACAGTCTATCTATTTGTTGACTTGCTCACTTTCTTAAATAGAACCCACTAATTTCACTGACATGCAATCTATAAATTGCATTTTAAATTATTTTAGTTATGTTTAAGATGACTCAACTAGATTTTTGCGTCAATAAATCTTTTTTAATAAATTTGGATGATTTCATAAAAAATAGAAAACGAAAAAATTATAAAAATCATATTAAACATAAATAACTGAATCAATGAGTTATAAAATAAAAATCACTATGTTCTTTTATCGATCACTGTTAATCATTTTATCGATCACAGATTCATTCAATTTTAAACTGTTTTAGTCAAGATTAGTCGATGACTTTAGCTATCCATTTACTGACTTGCTGACTTTATTAAATTGAATTCGCTAAGTTTATTGACATGCAGTCTTCTACATATATAATTCTGTACTATAATCGTTTAATTAAGTTCATAACTATGCTAGTTATGATTAACCAATGACTGTTATGTTAGTTATGAAGTCAACAGCCGATTTAAATTTGAAAAATCAAGTGACTTAGTTTACTTATCGGCATATCTTTGTTTTTCTATCGATTCCCTGTAACAGATTAATTAAATTTTGAACTCTTTTAGTCGAGATTAATCACTGAATTAAGTTGTCAACAGTTTATCTATTCACTAACTTGCTGACTTTCTTAAATTAAATGCCTATCTTCCACCGATATAATTCTTTACTATAACTCTTTAATTAAAACTAACTATTCTAGTTAAGATTAATCGATGACTTAAGTTAATAGTCGATGTAAATTTAATAATTATAATTGATAGTGACTTGATTTACATAATTTGGAGTTTTGTTGAAATATTTTTAATTTTCAAAGTATTTTTCGATTAAAAATTTTTAGTTAATTATTTTTTGTGTTAATTTTTTTCTGAAATTAATTAAACATTCTATTTGAATTGGTGATTGGTGATTGGTGTAAATAATTTGATTAATTTTACTTAATTTTTTTGTAAAATTTTTTAAATTTTTGTTGAACTGTTTTTTGAAAAAGCTTTTATTAAAAACTTTATTGTGTTAGCTAATTAAATAAAGAAAAATACTTCTTAATTTTTTAACAAATTTAATTCCTTTCTAATAAAGAAGTAATTAAATAATTTCTTTTTAATTTCCTTCTTAATTACTAGTGTTAATTAATTTTGTGTTGTTAATTAATTTTTTGTTTGAATTAATCTTTTTTAATTAATAAAGTTTTTTCGAATATTTTTTTTAATTAATTAATTTTTTGTGTTGATTTTTTTCTTGAATTAATTAAAACATTCTCCTTAAATATTTTAAAAGATAAATCTGTAGCTTTTTTATAGTTATTGGAACATTGGAACAAAATAAATTTTACTTAATTGATTAAATTTTTTTTTTGGAAAAAACGAAAAATTTAGTGTTTTTTAGAAAAAAATAATAAATTAAATACTTTTTTATTTTCGCTGATAGTTTAAGAAAAATAATTTTAATCGGCTTCTTAAAAATATTTTTTAACCTTTAATTTGGTTTTTAATTTTTTTGAAATTCAATTACTTCAAAGAGTTTTTTTCTTGATAAAGAAATAATTAAACTAATTTATTTATTAATATTAATTAATTTTGTATTGTTGATTAATTGTTTTTCCAATAAATTTTTTCAACAAAAAAAAAATTCAGCAAAGAGTTAGAAAATAAAAAATTTTGGAAAATAAAATTAAAAAATATATTAAAATTATTATAGAATTTAAAAATATTTATCAGATGTATACATTTTTTAAATTTATTTACTTGATAAAGTTTTTGTTCCGAACATAATAAATTTTTTAAAAATTCTTTCAAAATATTCAGATTTATTAAAAAATTTCAAACTAATTTTTTTTTCCTAATTAATTTATTATTATTATTTTATTTTTTATTACTCCGATAAGTATTTTTTCGAACGTATTAAATTTTTTAAAATATTCATATTTATTAAATATTTCAAACTAATTTTTTTTTTAATTAATTTATGACGTTTTTTGTAATTAATTAATAATATTTTTTTGTAAAATTTAAAACAGAAATTGAAATTAAAAAAATATTTCTTTAATAATTTTATTTATTTTTTTTTTCAAATGTGTAACAATGTTTTCGATTCAATAAAAACATGTTTTAGCTTAAATTTTCGCAACCCATTTCACTACTGGGTCTCTGACTCTCACGCACACACACACTCTCGCATACAAGAACAGTCAACTGGAGCAAACCGTTTACCTACGCACATGTTCCTAACTGTTTTTACTAAAGTGCGCTACATAACCAACCATATGTATTTATATCTACAATTTTATGTATACACGCATGCATGTGTAGGTGAGTGTGCGTGTGTGTGTGTGCGAATTAACATCCACAGGCAACACACAATGTTTGTGGACAAAATTTTGGCTCCATTAGCTGCATGGCTCGGTGTAACTCGAGTATGATCGAGTAATTTGTATGCATGCCTGCGTCATAGACTCGCAGTGGACGCAAATGCATGTGTATGTGTAGGTGAGTGGGTGTGTGCGCGTGTTTGTTCATATAAATCAGGTTGTATGTAACGCAGGCTTCATGCCACAATAAACCTTGGACAGCATACACTGGCGCAAATCTGTATGCTTATACCGTAATTTACCGTTATATTTTTATACCCTGCATAGGGTATATGCAGTATGGCAGGAAGTTTGTAACAAAACGAACGATCAAATTGAAGATTGTGTATGACAAACTTTTTATTTGATGAGCTATCCGCACGAAATTTAGTATACTTTATTATCCAAAGCAGCGGTACAATCGCTGAAGAAATCGTTCAAATTGGACGTCTATAGCTTATAGCTGCCATACAAGCTGAAAGTTCAAAATCAAGTTCTTGTATGGAAAACTTTTTTATTTGATGAGCTATCTATACGAAATTTGGTATGATTTATTGTTTAAGCTATTGCTTTAATCTCCGAACAAATTATTTAGATCGGACTACTATAGCGCATAGCTCCTATACAAACTGTACGATAAAAATGTACTCCTTGCATGGAAAACGCTTAATTGCTTAAAATGTCGGTTTAATCTCCATAGATTTTGTTTGGATTTGAGCGCTATAGCATATAGCTGTCTTGCAAACTGATCTATCAAAATATAGCTCTGGTATGGAAACTTTTTTATTTGATGATATATCTTAACGAAATTTGGCATAGTTTAACTTCAAAGGCAAGGCTATGATCTCCGCTCAAATCGTTCAGATCGGTTCACTATAGCATATAGCTGCCATACAATAATTCAACTCTTTGTATGGAAATATTTTTATTTGTGAAGGATATTTTATATTCTACCGTTTTTTCTTGTCTGATTTACTGTTGTTGTTGTGTTGCTTTTTGTTGTTTTGCTATTTGCTGTTGCTGCCGCTGTGTTGGAGTTATTATTACACGCCTGTATTGTTCGCTTTTACTATATCATACGTATTGTTGTTATTGTTGCACTGTTTGCTGCTGGTTTTTGGCATCATTATTATTATTATTGTTGTAATGTTAAATCTTTGCTCTTTCGCACTGGACAGTTTTCCAGTCCATTAAATGCGGACTCGCCTGGTCTTGACTGCATGCGTAGAGCCATTATTATTATGCAAAATATTTGCCAGCGTGTGTGTGTGCGATGGGAGCGGGGCACGAAGCATGTATACAGTGTTTGGGTGGCATGGTTGATTGTACTATGCCTGCTGGCTGACCACTACCAACACTAATAACATGACTTGCCTGTGTATATGTACATATATGGTTGTATGTGTGTGTGTTTGTTATTTTTTTGTATGTATTAGTGCGCATGTGTGTGTGTGTCTTACGTTTGCATAATGATAATAATATTCTGGTTTAGTGCGCATCTATTGAGATGCTGTTATGCAGAATATACGAGCATTTGTTTACTTCTTCCATGTATATGTATATGTATGTCTGCATGTGTCCTTTAGAGCATTGTATTGCAACTTTCCAAGCAAAATGATGCATATCTTATAACTGTACACACACATATAAGCAATGCGGCACTAAGTGTAAGTGTCCTTTGACATTCGAGAGCCAAGTAATCGCAAATGTATGTAAATATAAACACATATCCTCGTACATACATACATATATGGATACATCAAAATTTATTTGAAACACAATTTTCGTTTACACTTATTGCTTTTTATGCATTAACATGCTTGTGGTTACTCATTTGGGTGCTCAAATTGCATGCCGCATCGCCAAATTATGTTCTAACAAAAAAATAAAAAAAACCGTAGCCTATCTTACGGCGCTGAGTCACATAAACGGTTTTGTTTTGTAATTTCAGGGAACAAAATTAACGATTTCAGACTTAAATCATTATTTAACTGGCATAAAATAAAAAAAAAATTAGTCTATCTTAAGGCGCTAAATTTCTTTTTATCAATAAATAGGAAATGCCGTAACCTATCTAATGGCTCAACGGTGTTTTTTTTGCAATTCCATGGAACTAAATTCGATTTTCCATATTTTACTGAAATAAAAAAATCTAGTCTATCTTACGGCGCTGAGTCACTTAAATGGTGTTCTTTAGCAATTACACAGAATAAAACTAGAAGTTTGAGACTTAAATCGAATTTTACTGGAATTTTCATATTTTACTGGCATAAAATAAAAAAATGTAGTCTACCTTAATGCGCAAAATTACTTTCGTTAGGGGTTTTTTTGCAATCTTTCAACTTTAATAATTGTGTTTTGCTTCATAAATATTATACATATCGTATGTTGCAGGCAAAATCACAGCTTTGTTGGAAACTGTAATCTATCTTAAGGGGCTAAGCTTTGTTGGAAACCGTAGTCTATCTTAAGGCGCTAAGCCAGTTCACTATCTATTACAATATTGCTTTAGCAGAAAATATATTTTTCAAACTGAATATAGTGTAAGTTATGTCGTTCTGAGAATAACTTTAAAAATTTTAGCCTATCTTAAGGCGCTAAATATTGCTAAAGGCGATTGTTTTTATTTTTTATTTTTAATATTATATTGACGTTTGCAATCTGTATGCAACGAAAGTTTTCAGTTACAAAAATTATAATTTCCAACCTAATTATTAGGTATTTAAATCGTATGTTGCAAGGAAAAAGAGATATGTTGAATATTTTGGTCTATATTAAGGCATATGCCTTTTTAGTAGTGGCTTTTGCAATTTCTGCAACAAAAATTACATTTGTCTAAATATAGTTCAAGGCATATTTGTTATATCGGACTTAAAGAAATAGAGTCGAATTGAAATTGTTGGCCTACCTTAAGGCGTCAAATCTTTTTCATGACAACTCGTGCAATCTTTCTACATCAATAGTTATATTTTTCTTCAAAAATATTATTTAAAACGTTTCGCTGCCGGGAAAAATAAAGGTATGTTGAAAACTTTAGCCTATCTCAAGGCGCTAAACCTCTTTAAAAGCAGTTTTTACAATACTGTAGCCGTATAAACTATAGGTTTCGGTCTAAAAGTGATTACAATCTTATTCTGTCTGGAAGAAAGGAAGCCAAGTGGAAAATGTTTGCCTATTTTAAGGCACTTGGCAGGTATTATTGACATTTCTTTGACAATTTATTTAAATTTTGTAATAAAAAAAATTGTTTAATTT
>NW_017537234.1:478499-499061 GCF_001853355.1 Bactrocera latifrons | reverse complement strand
AAAAAAAAAATAAAACAATATTTTTTTCAACAATAATAGAATAGCCTTGAACGCTTGCTGCAGTCAATGCGCAGCAACCAATTTCAGGTTCCATAAAAACTACCTGTGCGCGCAAGCGCGGCTGTGACATTGTGAAAGAGAGAAGCGTAAACAATAAGTGTTGTAATTGACACGCTGGCGCATTTGTGTGGGTTCTTAGAAATGGCACAATGACACCAAGAATGCTACGTATAGCGCCGAAAAAAAATCAAAATCGAAAGACGTGTCATAAAAAGTCATGCAAGTTAGCCCAACTGTTTGGAAGTTGGTGCAGAGCAGCAAGAGGCAAATAATAATTTTTATCTCGGAAGCCATCAGGCGGCTTAAAGTAGCGCGTGAGTGCGTTTTTTATTATACGCTTTGAGGATGGAGTTACACACACATGTGTACGGTATGTTTATAGCTCCATTTACTGTTTTTTGTTCTTCGCTTCCTTCGCTTTTGATGCAACATTTGCTTTGTTTCCCACTTCTCAAGTATTTGTGGCACGTACCGGCTTATCTAGGATATCTCTCCGCTGTCTTTGTCTCTAATCATTATTATTATGCTAATGCCTAGTTGGGCCTCACCTAAACTCCGAACGGAAGTAATAATTGTAAATAGTTGTTTGACACAAAAATATGGCAGCACTGTGCGCATAATAATGCGTTAAGAGTTTATCCAGTTTTATAGAAATTTTGGCCTTGGATTTCTGTGGAATTTTTGCTATTTGGTGGAAGGGCGGGGAACAATTGTTACAATTTAATAATTCGTTGATATAAAAAATAGTTGTGAGCCTTAATTGTATCCAAAAATATTTGTATGGTCAATCAAATATGCTTCAACTTCATATTTATATTCTATATATACATGATTCTTCAACTGATTTTTAACTCAGTATACTGCCGATCTGACCGATCTGACGGTATTATTAACCAAATGTCAAACAAATGACTTTTGGGAAAGGTTTTTGAGAAGAAAGTCGATCTTTGAACTCTCTTTGTAAATAAAATACTAGAAGATCACCTGAAAAGCCTTCTTATACAATTGTAGCTGAAAATTTCATATCAAGTGTCTTTCATAAATACTCTTCGATGGGTTTAAAATATCTATCATGAGGCGAAGAAAATATTCTCCACATGCTTAGTTTTGGTATAACTGAGACTTATGTTGGATTTTAACCCCCCCGGGATCCATCCAGCAATCTACTGAGTTGGAGTTCTCCAACTGGTCGATATACTCAACAAATCCGCTCATTACGAGATCTAACAATTTGAGCCCGTGCCCCTTAAGCTAGAAATAGAACTCGAACTCAACGAAGAATAAAACTAAACTCAAAGAAAACTCTAATTTGTGTAAAGCTGAGAGGCTCTGAACTCTCACCGACAGCATAAAAGTCTATGAAGTAACGAAGATTGGAGAAACTATTACTAATAATCTTCGACTGTCTATCAAAGTACGCTTCTGTTACTTTTGATAGCGCTTTCAGAAAGACCAGCAATATAAAGATTTATGAGATTGCAGCTCATAGTTATCTGAAGATACTATATGCTGGACGATGTGAGCAAGAAAAAACGTCTTTAGGGAAGCTTACATACTTACGACAGAATAATGCTTCCAGCTAAGGTCGACTGATGACTGACTGATGCATCTATAGTTTAAATTTAAAGACATATCCAGTCTCTTTCTGATGGAGTTTCGTTAGGTAAGGTGACTTCAGTCTCTATCTCCATATCTATCTCCCGTATGTATTCCTTACCGGCATTCGTAAAGAGCGTGGTTGTCGACCTAAATTTGACTAGATATTGGCTATTTTTTAGTATAAGACAGAAGTGGGAACCATTTATCTCGGAACCAGGTTTATTTGCTGATCTACCGGTCATTCTGAGAAAACCGGTCTCCTAAATCTCTCGGATGAAACTATTTTATATATAGCGTGATCCGTTGCTAGGTTCCCTACGTTTTTTTTTTTTTTAAGAAAAAGGACAGAAACTTCCAATTTAATGAGGAATTTTTACTGTCATTCGAAAGAACATTTGTTTTTATTTATTTTGTGAAGATTATATCTTTCAAATATTGGTCACGGCGACGCCTCAGATGGTCCAACCATTGAGTCCAATTTTCGATGACTTTTAACGACTCTTTCGAGTATTTTGACTGCTAACTGGCGAATGACACGCATGATGTTTTGCTCCAAGGCCTGAATCGAAGCGGAATTGTCCACCCAAACTTTGGACTTTACATATGCCCACAGGAAAAAGTCTAACAGTGTAATATCACACGATCTTGGTGGCCAATTGACGAGTTTATGTGTGGGAAGCGGCCGAGATCACGAGCTTCACTTTCAGGCTTCAAATAGTCGGCTAACATGGCGTGGTAATGGTCATTGTTGGTTACGTTCCCACCGACAATATTGTTGAAGAAATATGTATCAATGATTCCTTCGGCCCACAAATCACACCAATTCGTTTTTTCTTTTGAATAAACTGACAGCTCTTGAATGCCTTCAGGTTGATCTTCGTTCCAAATGCGGTAATTTCGCTTGTTTATATAACTATTGAGCCAGAAATGTGCCTCATCACTGAACGAAATTTGGCTCGAAAACGTCGTAGCTTTTTGCAACAAGAGCCCATACAGCGAAGCGATGTCACTTGTGAAGGTCTAGTGGCTTCAGTTCTTGCAAAAGTTGTATTTTACACGTTTTTAATTAAAAATCTCCACGTCAAATGCGCCAAGTCGTGCCATACCTTAGTTCGAGTTGCTCCGAACTGCGTCGAATCGACTTACCACGGTCTCTTCGTGTGCA
Source organism: Bactrocera latifrons (assembly GCF_001853355.1). Lineage (NCBI taxonomy): Eukaryota > Metazoa > Arthropoda > Insecta > Diptera > Tephritidae > Bactrocera > Bactrocera latifrons. Next base: position 496,237 of record NW_017537234.1, on the reverse strand, counting down.
GTCTCAGCTACGGCTGCTATATTTTCTTCACCATGTGCTGGACGTAGTCTATTCGGTCGTATATTATCTAATAAAGAATGCTGGTTACTCAGGATGGGTTATGGATTTGCGAATAGTATGCTCAGTAGTTCGATTATGTTGACTATAAGTCGGGTCAAGTGCAGAAAGTGAATTTTCGTAATAAAGTTGAGCGATTAGTAAACTTTGTACTGATCTGTCAAAAAAGGCTATTGAAAAAGTAGCTCTACTTGGATCACCAGTTAGTATACTTTATGTAATCGATTAGTACTGTTAAGAACGGTTCGTCGTTCCTCAGTCTTCTGGATAAGACCATTTTTTATATTTTCTTCGTGGTGGTTCCTTGGTAGAGCATGGAACGGAGATCCAAAAGTAGTATAAGCGCATAAGAAGCGGCGCCTTCTGAATTTTTGTCGAAATTTAAGAGAGTTCCTTCACCTAAATTTGTTTTTAAAACTTACTTGAGATTAAAAATCAAATATTAGTGTCAACGCAGATGTCAAAAATTTACTTCCTAAAGCACATGCTGAGGGCCCTGTACATAATCAGCTGCCCTCGTAAGCATATCAATTGTAGTAAGACATTTTTCGGACTGGCAATGCCTATTTGCTATCGATGTTCTGCAATTTCTTGGCAATTTTCTTAATTTTTCCTTTATTTTATTTTTAGTCCGCAATTTTTTTTTCTTGTATTTTTTTTTATTTTTGTGGTTCTTTCTCAATTTTATTGTTGTGTTTTTGCGTTTTCTTTCTTATTTTGAGTCCTCATTTGTGCAATTGTCGTATTATACTTAAGCACCACTTCCAGCGGTACGGACGCCTCCGCCACTTAACCTCACTTTTCAAGCTTTTACGCTTCTCCTTCTTCTTCTTCCGCTTCTTCACTCGTCAAATTATTTATTTGTTTCGTCAACGGCTGACAGACAAGCGTTTACAATTCAAGTGCAGTCATTTCACATATCGGACATGTGACAAGAGCAGCGCCTGACGCGCGTTCTGAGACACACACATACACATACATATATGTATAAAAGCATTGCAACGCATGCATTTTGGTGGCAATAGCAATGTGCAACATTTTGTGGCGATTATCATAAACGGTGCATTAAAATGTCGCCAATTTGGTGAGCTCATTACAAGTGGCTCTAAGTGTGAGTGTGTGTGACTTTGTGTTTGTTTGTGCCTACCAACATGCACACACACACACACACACACGCACGCACTCGTCAAACGTTGCTCAATTTCATTTAACAATTTTGTCATTTGACTTTGAAATTGTGGTTGCAATTGGAAATTGAATTATTTATTTCGATAACAACAACAACAATAGGCAAAATGCCAATGACAAAATTACAAACAAATATATGTATGTATGTGTGTGCGTGCGTAGCTATGCACTGGTAGGCATTTGCAAATTATCAAGGCGACACAAATAGTTTTGGACAACAACAAAAACAACAATGGCAACGATAGCAAAAACATCAACAACAACAACAAGAATTAGAACAACGAACACATTCCATACACAAACAAGAGGTGAAGTAATGTGTGTGTACAACAACAATAACAACAACAACAGCAACAAAAAATACAATAAAACAACAACAAATTGAGCAATAACAAAAACAATGCAGCTATAATAACAATAGAAAGGAATAATCTTTTGTCAACAACAATAATAGCAACGACAACAAAACAACAACAACAAAAAAAACAACAAGACAACAACAATGACAACTCTTCTTCTGCTTTACTGATAGTTATAGCCGAGTTAACAGCGCTCCACTCGTTTCTTCTTTTCGCTATTTGGCGCCAATTCGAGATATTAAGTGCAGGTCGGTCCTTCTCCACCTGATCTCTCGAACGGAGAAATCTTACTGTTCCCCTGCTTCCACCGGCGGATACTGTGCCGAGTAGTCTCAGAGCTGGAGTGATCTCTTCCATTCGGACAATATGACCTAGCCAGTGCAACAGATTCGCTGAACTATGTCAATATTATATCTCCTACAGCTCATCGGCCAACGCCAAGGATCATAAACCTTTCGCTCGAAAACTCGTAACGTCGACTCATCAGTTGTCGTCATCGTCCATGTCTCTGCAACATATAGCAGAACGGGAATGATGAGTGACTTGTAGAGTTTGGTCTTTTCCCGTCGAGAGAAGACTTTACATCTTAGTTGACTACTCAGTCCGAAGTAACATATGTTTCCATGAGTTATTCTGCGTTGGATTTCGAGGCTGACGTTATTGTTGGTGTTAATGCTGGTTCCAAAATAGACCAAATTCGAAGTTATGACTGAGAACATTGACGCGGGAGCCAAGTCACTATTGCGACGACTGTTTCTTTGATGACAGGAGATATTTCGTCTTGTCTCCGTTCACAACTAGACCCATATCCTTCGCTTCCTTATGCAGTCTGGAGAAAGCAGAACTAACGGCTCTGCAGCTCAAATTATTTTCTCCAGTAATAGCTCGGCCGGCAAGCCTCATCTTACCATCTGTTCTTTCGTCCTTTACGTTCCTTCAGGTTTCGCTTGTAGTTGTACCTAAGGAGGTTGAAATGCCATCCTAAAATTCCCTTATACCGAGCTGCTCATGACTACTCCCACACATACCGAGGCAGGCGCGTATCTTCGCTACAACAAGGTAATGTTCCGAGTAGATGGATACATGTCGTCGTCCATCTATCACAACATGATTGATCTGGTTTCCAGCTTTTCGATCCGGATACCACCAAGTAGCTTATGAGCTTTCTTGTGTTGGAACTTAGTACTACAGATGACCAGATTTGACAACTGTTGCATCAGAGATCAGAGATGCCTTCTTGGCTCACCCTAATGCTGAAATCGAAAAGCACAATTTTTACATCGTGGCGTGGACAGTTTTTCGTAAGCGCGCTCCAACATCTTTAGTTATATTGTCCTTCGTGAAAGCTATAACTCGACGACTGAGTCCTTCTTACACCACAAATCCCACATGTCTGCTTTAGTAAATGTCATAAAAACTTGCTCGTCTCCGGCCGCATCTTATGCATCGCATTTCTCGAACGGTGGTGTGGTCAATGTTTATTTTTACGAGGACATCGCTGGCCATCGACACCTTCCCAATTTAGGGACCGAACGTTCCAGGTTCATGCCCTTAAATCATAGCCCTTATTACGCCTTCGGAGGTCGTCGCCAAAAGTGGGGTTTTCAGCAGAGGCTTTTGTTTCTTTTTCATTGGGAGTGGTTCCTACGTGGCGGCTTCCAAACCCAGCGTGAATATTGAGCGCTGAAGACTTCTTTTTTGGCTGTGTTCGCTGATTTTATGGGTTTTCAGCGTCTGAGACAGTCGATTCTTAAACTTACTAACCAGTCTTCACTAATCACATGTCACAACAAAGCTTCTTCGCTCATATGCGGCACTACTTTGTTTTCTACTCAGCAGTTCTAAATCACTTAATGCTTCTATAGTCCTTTCACATCGCTATCGCTTGCATATTCCACATTTTTAATAAAAAAAAAAAAAGTCAACTAACTGAAAGACCAAAAGTGAAATCTCAATTTTTCCTTCATACGCAGCTGCACTGTAGCCAAACAAAAGAGTCGTAAATAAGGCATGAAAGCTTCAAATAAAAACCATTACCGTTTAAAATTCCAATCGACACCCCAACAAGATCGCCAGCACACTTTGATCACAGCGACACGACTTACGCTTACGAGCACACAGCTACCTTTCGCCAGCCGACTACCTTACCCATTGTGTACGCCAATTGTACATAGGCATTCCTTTCGTTGGCTTGACACAGGAATGTGAGCGCTTGCTCGAGTCAATTGCCGAACGTTACGTAGTTGGCAACAAACTTGCTTGATTGTTGAGAGCAATTTATTTAAATTAATTGCCATTGTTTGCCGAACAGTTTGTTGTTTGTCGAAAGCGAAGGCTGGCGTAGATATTTAGACGCGTTGGAGCTTTGAAAGTGAGAGCGACTTGCGTATAAAGCTTTGTGGAAGTCTTTTGAATGTAGTAAGCTCAGTAAGTTGAACGAGATTCGAAAAAAGTGTTTAAGTCGAGGGTACTAGCTGTCTACTACGCTTTTATAGTTGCATCTAATTACCGAATTGAGCGCTTTCGCACTTTCGCACCAACCTACGACACAAATTCCTTCAAAAACCAAACCATAAGTTTGCGGTTTCGGTCTGTCAATTGCCACCGCCATTAATTTCAATCTTTTTTTTTTCAATGCTTTCTGCAACAACCGTTGTTATTGTCACACCTACGTCAGCAGTGAGCGAACAAACGCGATAGAGCAAGCGGGGTTGCCCAAACTCCGGATGTGCTCTACAGTTGATCGCACATTTCACATAAAATCGATCGTTCGAACGCGATCGCCGTCGATCGATTGGCATTTTTTCACCAAACTAACTACAAACAAGCCACTCGTTATTGTTATTGTGGGCTTTAAATGTCTTTTGTATGCAAATTAGCGGCCAGATAATTGACTCACTTTGCGCCGAACTGGCCGGCGTTGAAGTGTTGACTAGACATGAGAAATAATACCCTCCTTTTTGTTTTTTGGGGTACTCCACCTTACTTCCTTTCCCACCCATGCGTTGGCGGCCGAAGGTTGGTTGATTTGCGATAGATTTGTAGTTTCACGCCTGAGTGTGCTTTCGCGCTGGAAGCCTGTGTTCGGAGCGTTTATCGTGTGTTGCCATCGCATACCGGCGCGGTGTTGGGTTGGCTGCACTGAGTTCAAAACGGGTGATTAGACCCAACTAAGCGTGAATGTGGAGAGGAGAATTACTTATTTTTATTGATGAATGACAGAGAAGGTAATAGGAGGACACGACACAGGGACGGCTGGAGAATTGTGGCTTGCATACTATATATTTCTTACTAATATAGAACCCACGGATCTTGAAAAAAATTAGTGCCTTTCACAGATTCTTTTAATCGAATGCTTTACTGTAAGGGAACAATTCCTGTTTGCAAGTGGTTTTGGTTTACTGATGATTTGGCATGTTCCTATGAAAAGACGGATCAGACTATGCTGGAAAGTTTTTGGGAAATATTGACCCCGTCGATCTTTATTATTCTTCAAGTGCGTCCTGCTAGTCTGAAATAAGTAAACTGAGCCTATTTTCTCGAGGATCCTGCACAGATACTTGTAATCCACCAATCATACTCTGTGAAGTCTTCTTCTTTATTCACATAAACACCACTGAAGCGCTTGTAGCCGAGTTTACAATAGCGCGCCGGTCGTGCTGCCTTCTCGCTGTTTGGCGCCAGTTGGCAATTCCAAGTGTAATCAAGTTCTTCTCCACCTAGTCCCTCCAACGGAGTGAAGGTCTTCCTTTGCCAAATAGTCCCACTTTTAATGGTGATATATTCGAAGCTCGTTATCCATGACGTCGAGTTACTTTATGTTAAGACTAGTGTGAGTGGCAGAAGACATCAGCATAGTGCAAAGCTGATGAGCTGGCTTCTTTGCCAGGCAAGTTAAACTCGCTATTAGTAGAATGGAAACGGATCGGCTCTCCTTGTGTGTTCTACTACTGGATGGAACTTAGTCAGAACACGTGGGCTTAGCCAGGTTGGGGCTACCATCGGTTTATCGTCTGTTTCGCCCACAAACGATCATAAGAGATCCAGTGCTCACTTTTCTCTCTGTAATTCTAACCTCTCCATAGTTGTAGGAGTTCTAACAGGTCATTACTCTATCGGCGTCCATGCTGTAAAGTTGAGAATCTTTCCGTACGCAAGCTGAAGAAGCTGTACGGAAAAAGAGGAGGTGGAATCATATCAACACTTCCTTCTTGATTGCGAAATCAAGCTTTAATTACCTGGAAACTCACACTTTCCAATATTCCAACTGCAGCCGGCGAGAGTAGAAATCAAACGGCTGAGCAAACTTGGCGCTTTTGTGGACTTTTAAGATCAAATAAAGTAGTTCGCAAAGGACTGCTGATATTCTTAGTGTGATCTTTAGCTCAGCCAGCGAACATAGCAAGTCCTTTCAAGTCCTTGCGGTCCGTTGTAAATAGTTGTTTCCGTTAAAGAAGTCAGCAGCACACCTCATTTCGGTAAGAAAGTGCGTGCTTTGGATCAGCCATCAAACCTAAATTATATTTTCAAGTCATTGCGGTCCTTTCTAAATAGCTTCATTCGATAAGAAACTCAGCAGCATACCTCATTTCAGTCGGAAGACGTATTCAGGAGATTTTCTTTGGCTTAGTGGCCAGAGCCATTTCCGTAGATCCTTTTTTAGCAGAAGCTGGTAGTAATCGATTCCGCTTTTGCTTAGGAGTCGAGATGGTCTAATAACCGCCTAAAAATAACTATGCTTGAGGCTTCATAGAATAAGCTTCCAAAAGTAAACTTGACTACAACTTACTTGCTTTTACTGGGTACATTGGCTTGGAGCGCAAAGTGTCAAAAGTCTCCGGTTGGTGTTAGGAATCGCATTAATACTTCGTATTCTTAATCGCCAGCGTGAACACCGGTCTTTTCTAACATTTTGATCCTAACCATTTCCTCTTAGAATTCCGCCTTTATTGGCTGAAACGCTTTCTCTTTCTAGGAATTCCGCTCTCCGCCGCGTTTTTCTCCAGTCTCCCTCGCTTACTTTTTACGTTCCAGCTGATCGCGCACTCACTGATCGTCACCGATCAGTAAGTTATTGCCATGAGCCCGCGTTGCATGCAACATGCTAATTTATGTGCATTGACATATTTTTCGGCTGACAGCTAAAATTGTAGCAATTCATTTGCATAGCAAAACCTCCACTTTCCACTTAAAATATTATTCATTGGCACGTTGCATTTGTCAAGCGCTTCCCTATGTCAAGGCATGTGCGTAGCTCGGCGCGTATCAGCTAAGCCGCAGTGATGGGGTGCCTTCTTGCGGTCAGCAGCGTCAGCTGCGAATCTTGCCACGACTTGTACACGACGCTCGCTATTGAATTCATCAATAATCAAACAGTTGTAAGCGTATTTTCTCAGCTTTTGAGAGCTCCACAGCTGAGTGAGCCGCAAGTAGATTTTAGTACATACGTCTCGAGGAACCAACGTTTGGCATACGCGACTCAGTGGCAGTGTCAGCTCAATTTCGCGCAATGCCATCCAATTGACACGGCGCGGCGGTCACTTTGGTGCAATAAGACAATCGCTTGTAAACGCTGACAGTTTCATTTTATGTGCTGTCCCGCCGAAAGGCGTACAATTTATAAACCTCGCAAGCGACGTTGGCATTCAAATGTCTTCTTCGCAACGTTAGCAGGCGAAACTGCGTCCGTGCTGCTAAGCTGCGGCTAAGGCTTGGAATTTCTCAAAGACCAGCTTATGCCTTTGGCGATCCCAAAGCGTCGCGTCTCCTTGGCGCGTCCTTAAACCGCATGCCCAGCGTCCAGCCGCCTCTAGACCACGTTCCCTCGTTCTTTTGCCAACCGTCGCGCGCTCATTATTGGTCGTGGCATGCGTGCATAAACGGCAGCCGCGTTGTACGCAATCGCCACAATTGTGAGTGAAATTTTTATTTGCTGGAATTCGTTGACGTTGTTTGGTGTCACTTTGATAAGTTGCTGCCGTGCTACGCCAATACAGCAATTCGCGCCAAACGTTCGGCACAAATGCTGCGCTGCGTCGTACAAATTTTATTTTAATTTTACCCAACTCATTCACTCGCCGGCGATCGCGCAATATAAACGAAATTGCTTTGTGCCCAAAACACAATTGGATTGCGCGAAATTCCGTTGTTGATTTGCCTGACACCACGACGTGGCGGAGGCTGGAAGTTTGCATTGTCTGCGCATTGGCTCGCGCAACGGTATTGATGACGGCCGGTGCGGCCAGTAGTGCTGGCGCGACAGTTGAGTGGTCGATAATTTTCAAATCGTTAGGCTGTAGCGCGCACAAGCGTCCGAATGATCGTCCGACCTAGTCGACGGCCTGTCCTGCAGTGCGGCAATTGTCATTGACAACTTAAATGCCGCAATAATTTCTCAATCACTGCAAAGCGCTGATAGGCAGGCGTTTACTTAGGATTGTGCTTAGAATGTGGCCTTGAGATTTCGCCGCAGTAAAGTGAGGAGGGTGAAACGGTTGAGATAGCTAGTCAAAAGTAAAAATCGAATTGGGTTAACCGTTGGTGTTATCTGAAAAAATCGCTTTTGGTTAGGGTTCAGTGCGGGCTTGTACAAAGATAGAAAATACTAGACGTAGGCTTCACTTCAGCTACGCAAACTTCAAGATCCCATAAGCAACCATTCTTATCCTTCATCCTTCAATATTTGTCGCAAGTGCGCTCGTCTCGCAATATTACGCAAGACCTTTGGGACGATTCGGTCGCTATGATCAGTTGACTGGATCTTCGTGGTAAAAGTCCGCTCTATAAACTGCGCGCCAAGGGTTTTATAGTCATATCCGTCGGGTTTTTAATCTGTAGATATATCCGCCATCAGCTGAAAAATCTGTTAAGATGTGGTCGTCGGTACTTGAGATTTCTTATTAAAATAATGTGAATTTTCGGCAGGGTTCTTCTAAGGAAAGAGGTATCACATACATTGTCGAAGCAGTATGGCAGATGGAAAGCATATGTAGTGATTGACTGTACAATATTCTCCATTCGAATCAACGCAAGTTTGAGCAGTAAAAGCGTGCTTCTGCTGCCATCTACCTTGATTTGTCATCTAGCTCAAAATATGGGTAATATGTTATATCTTTCGAGCCCGACTAAATTCCATCCACACGAGGTTACTTTTTATCCATTCGTGCTTTATATAGTATATGGTTGAGCTATGATGGCGTATGATCTTAATACTTCGAGCTCTATATATAATATTTGAGCGCTGTTCATACCTCACAGGTTGAATTATTTTCGTTACTCATCTCAGTAATTTAGTCTTTTCAGAGCATTGTGGGTTCAATCCGTATAGAAAATGACAGAGCTTTCACTATTTTTTGATTGTCATTATGTGTTATTGCCGGTGATGGTTTTAACCACGGTAGCTTTAGTCGCATGAGTTGTTTTCTAAAAGGTCATACAAAGTTTTGCGAGTTCGAATTTTGGACTAGGTATAAACTGGTTGAACTGTACATTTTTCACGATAGTTTTTCTTAGCCTGCGTTGGAATTTCGGACATAAAATGTTTGTTTGTAAAAGCTAATTGTAGTATTTGGGGGCTGCCGAAAACATGTTGATCCCTCTATTTGAAGGTCTATGGGTAGGGACCGATTCAAAACTTGTCGAAAACTCTATTTGAAGATCAAGCTTTAGGGTCCGATTTAAAACATGTTGATCCTTCTATTTGAACGTCAAATCGGTAGGGACCGATTTAAGAAGCAGAAGAAGTTCGGTCTAACATCTATGAACGGAAAAGAAAGCTGCCAGCTTTCTCTTTTCTGAGTTGTCTTCTCTGTCTTAAGTTGTATGTATTATCGTACATCTCATAGCTTGATTCTATCTTGTCTGTTGTTTTGGTTTTTAAAATATTTATCAGCTAAGTCCATAAACAGTCTTGATGAGAGTCGTTGATTTATTTTCGAACAGCAAATATGAAGAAAAACTTGTCTTCCGCTTAAGATTAATAGATTAATACTCACCGCTCCAAACGGGGCTAGCTCGACAAAAAAAAAAAAAATAATAACAGCCCTTGGCCGTATAAAAGGGTCAATGCCGATGCGTAGAACGGGCTGTCGTGGGAATAGTCTTCCGCTCGTATATGCCGATCTTCGGCTTCTCTGCAACTTCGTCTATTTTTAGCGATCGTAAAGCTTCCGGTCTGGAGAGGCGGTGTGCGATTGTCAATCATATTCCTGCTTAAGTATGAACATTTCATTAGGCTATTCGATTTTTCGTCTTGGTTTAGGGTTTGTAAGAGGTTCTGTTATAAAAATGCGGGGCGGGATTGTCAAGGTTCCTGTGAGGATACCATGGAACAAGTATTATTTTATTCATTGGATCAAACCGCTATTTAAAAGTAAGAATTTCTTTGATCTATCGAAATGCTCATCTATTCGTAGCGACGATGAGAGTTTCTCTGGTATGGAAAGCGAGGCAGGGTTGTCAAAATCTCGTCGAAAATATTATGGAACACCGCGGCGAAAGAATGAGACTTTCGTCGGTCTCTACGTACTTTCGTCTGCTTTGAATTGAGAATATCTTTGGTCTCATCCAATCTTCCCTTACTTTTATAGAATCGTAAGAGAGAAGTCTGGTTGAAGTAGCGTAAGGTTGTTAAGCATTACATTGTAATAAGCTTTATTGTAAGGAATCATAACCCTGCCTAAGATAGAGAATTTCATCCTACGCTCCGAAGCTTCGTCTATTTTTAGGCATCTCTTTTTAAGGCATTTATATCAGATATGAAGTTGTGGTGTGCTTATCAGCCTCTCCTTAGAAATACGCTGTATTAAGTATCATTTCACTCAATAAAGCACACTACTGCCTAAAATTGGAGGTTTCTTCCGACCAGCGGGTTTCACTTGTGTCTTCTTCGGTCTCCGCCAATCGATTTGTCGCAGTAATCAATAACAATAACCTCAACAAGGCGCAACATTAAATCAAAGCAATACTTTTTTTTTTATATTTTCTTTCAATTTGGCGATCCATCAGTGTAAAAACTGCTGGCAGCGGCAACAACAGCAACAACTTGACGCATGCATTGCCATTGTGGCGATTAAATTGCGACGCCGCTGCCGTTGGCCGCTGATATCTCAATTATTGTCACTGCATATCCTTATATGCTGGCAACGCATATTTGCCAGCAATTGTGTGTTGTGCAAAACAAGAASAACAACAACAGCAGTAAGTAGCGATGTGGCAACGAGCATAAAAAAGGAACAAAAAAACTTGAAAAAATTGGAAAAAATCAGTTATCAGCAATGCGTGTGTAAATTAAATGTAAAATGCTTTCAGACCCGTTTATATACTGATATATATATATACAAGTATAATATGTATATACAGTGTATATCGCTGGATTGTTGCTGCCACAAAATCGCTGGCAACACACATGAGAGAATTTTAAATATTTTACGTGTGGCACATAATGTTGTAAACCAAAGTAAAGTGGCCTAATACAACAATAAGAACAAAAAACAACAAAAATAATTGCAACTAAATACTTAGTTGGCAGAAATAGCCGAAACGCTGCAAAAGTTAGAATTTAGAACGAGATTTTTATATGAGAAAAGTTTTGTTGTTATTTTTGTTGTTGTTATTGTTATTTTATTTCTGTTCACTGCTTATTCGTTAGTTTACCGCTACTTTTGCTTTTTATCATTTCATGCACTTTTTTTGTCCTAAATATACGTCAAATAAAGGCAAGCTACTTGCCACTTGGTTCTTGCAACGGTTTGAAGTCTTTCTAGTTCCGGTCTGTACAATCCAGACTGCGGATTTTATTTTAGGAAGCTACGACGCAGTCAACACAAGCTTTCTGAAGCTTGCAGTATTCTCAATTTTGGCAAAACTGCATCAAACAGTCATAGACATAGCTTCCGGAATCCACTTATGCCACTTCATATGCTGTTTTTGTTCTTTTAGCTTGCTATGTTTAGAGCAGTGTCGTTCTTTGAATGTTTTAACTGAGTTTAGCTCACACTTGATCCAAAAATATAGACCCGATGACGGCATTAGCTGCATAGCATCTGCTTCAGAAAACATCCCTGATGTACCGTTGCCACGACAGTCGGAACTTCGTACCCGAAACGGACCCAGAATGAAAATCCGATGGATTTCCAACCCGACGACTGCATAAGATTCATAGCATCCGCTTTAAAATGTGTTGCTGTTGTTGTAGTAGCGGCAAAAAACATCTCTGATGTATCGTTCCCACCACAGTCGTATGGATTTTCTTTCCCTGGCCCGTTCCGGTTAAGTAGATGGTGGTGGTTACTTAGTCCTCATCTCGAGATTACTTATTTTCTAGATACTTTGACCGTGACAGTTTTAGTCACTACAAACTCCTTTGAATTGCTTGAGTAGAGCAGTAAATGCCGCGTTTTGTGGTGTGGACATTTGAGTTTCCAAAATAAGCTTTCAGAACTGACACAAACTGAACTTTTATAGCCAGGTCCTTCTCCACCAGATCTTTCCAACGGAGTGAAATACTTTCATAGCTGGATTGCTTTTATCCATTCGCACGACATGACCCAGCCTGTTCAGCTCTACAGCTTGAATTCTTTTCTCAAAGAGTAGATGGCCGAAGTTGCACGATAGGAAGTCGAACGGTTCGGAGAGATCCTTGCCGATCCTGATGCAATGTTGAAGAGGCTTATCCCAGAGGTTGGCGTAGATTGTGGGGTCTCTCTCTTTGTGGATGGGATAGAGCACACTTAAATTCCAATCGTCTGGCTTGCCTTCGTCCGACGATAGTCTACAAAGAAGTTGTTGCAGTCTCCTTATCAGTTTTTCGTCGCCGTGTTTGAGTTTAGCTCAGCCGGCAATTCATCGGCTTGCACTGCTTTGTTGGTCTTCAGAAGTGTAATTGCTATTTGAATTTCTTCATGTGCGTGTAATGGAACGTCCGCTCCATCGTCATCGAACGGGAAATCGGTCTTTGCGAAGTCTTCAATCGATACTTCTCGAAAGATTCTACATTTCTTCGTCGTAACTTCCCCATACAATTCAACGAGGTTTCACATTGTCGCACCCTTTTCTCTAACTCGGCGTCTTCCACAGCTTGTTTCCTCGTTACATAATTCAAACAATTTGCATCTCAAATAACCGATAACAAGGGTAACCCTTCCATCAATTCTATCAGCATATGTCCGTATTGATTAGCATAAAAATTTCGATTCTTACAACAAATTTACGCAGAATAGTTTATTTTATTGCGTACAAAATATGTAAATTTCCGAGCCCATTGAATATTTGTGCATGTAAACGTATTGAATGAATTACGAAACAATTGCGCCTCGGTTCGGCAACTGACATTTGGTTGACTGCTTAGATAAATGGCAATAATAAAAACATTGGTAAGCATTTAAGATAGCTAAACTGATATAAATAAGGAGGGGTGAGCAATAACAAAAACAAAAAAAAAAATGAAGAAGCAGCAGCATAACACGGGTAAGGGTAGCGGTAGTTTAATGACAGTTGTGGAGCGGCAGCGCACAGAAGCGCACAAGCGAACGGAAGCAGACACCTGTGACCACAGGTGATCAACGGCAAAAGCAATAACAACACAAAAAACAGGCGTTTGCGGAAAAAGCAATAAATAAATAAACAAAAATTATTTACAGTTGTAAAAAATGTCAATGAAATATGCAAATCGACTGGCGGTTGGAAAGGGTTAAGCTGCGCGGCCGTTGTGTAAACAGGGTGTGGGCGTCGACAGGAAGGCAAACGCCGGCCAGACAGCAAAAAAATTGAAGAAAAACATAAAATAAATATAAATAAAAAAAATTACAAATTATCTCACATACATGCATATGTAAATAAATAAAAATTAAAGCAAAYTGCAGCAAATAAAATTTTACTAAAAACAAAAAAAAATGAATAAAAAAAAAATTTAAATTAAAACAAGTAAAAATGTTAACTTTGGTTTGATCGCAGCTATAATACCCTTCACAATAAAAAAATTTAAACAAGAACTTGTTTTCGAATGTTCAGTTTGTATGGGAGCTATATGATAAAGTGGGCCGATCTGAATAATTTCTTAAAGGATTATATAGTTGCTTCAAGCAATTACCCATGCCAAATTTTGTTAAGATATCTCATCAAATATAAAAGTTTTCCATACAAGAACTTGACTGTGATCGAACAGTTTATATGGCAGCTATATGCTATAGTGAACCGATGTAAACAATTTCTTCAAAGATTATATAGTTGCCTGAAGCAATAACCCATGCCAATTTCGTGCAGATACCTCATCAATTAAAAAAGTTTTCCATACAAGAACTTGTTTTTGAATGTTCAGTTTGTATGGCAGCTATATGCTATAGTGATCCGATCTGAACAATTTCTTAAGAGATTATATAGTCGCTTGAAGCAATAACTCTTGCCAAATTTTGTTAAGATATCTTTTAAAATAAAAAAGTTTTCTATATAAGGACTGGACTTTGATCAATCAGTTGGTATGGCAGCTATATGCTATAGTGATCCGATCTGAATAATTTCTTCAGAGATTATATAGTTGCTTCAAGCAACAACCCATGCCAAATTTTGTTAACATATCGCATCAAATATAAAAGTTTTCCATATAAGGACTGGATTTTGATCAATCAGTTTGTATGGCAGCTATATGATATAGTGGGCCGATCTGAATAATTTCTTCAGAGATTATGGCGCTGGCATAGTAATCTATACTAAAATTCGTGCAGATATCTAGTCCTATATAAAAGTATTCCATACAAAAACTGAAGTCCGAAAGGTCGGTTTATATGGCAGCTCTATGTTACAGTGGTCCGACATCGTCTGGCCATATGAACAACTTCCTTTTAAGAAAATTTTGTGTGCAAATTTCAGTTCAAGCAATAAAAACGACTCTGCTCGTCATGCTGATCATTTACAAATATACTTTATAGGGTCTTCGCTGCTTCCTTTTAGGTGTTACAAACTTCTTGCCAAACTCAATTTAACTCGTTCAGGGCATAAAAACATACAATTATATTTTCATGAAAAACCAATTCGGCAAAATGCTAATGAGCTATCATTTATCATTGCTGCTCAGCAACTTTCCGACTGCACACACTTTCACATGGTTAAGTTCGTTTCGTGCCGCCGCAATGCGACCGCAATAAAAGGCAATCGCTTGTGACGCCCCACAATGCGTTGCTTAACTGTTATTTGCAGCGTATAAAAACTAACGAAATTTAAAATTAATGCCTACGCACACATACTTATAAGCTCACTTATACAAAAATGTACTTAAATTACATTTCATTGATCGAAAAACGTCCACGGGAACTCCATAAAAGTCGACATGCATCACTGGAGATGGTGTTGGGGCAACAAAATTTAGGCTGAGAGCGTTCATGGAGATTCGGAGCTGATTCTTGCGGTCGTATTCAAGGGTTCTAGAACTGAGTACTGTTATACGAAAAGTATTTCTTTGCTTAAAAACACTGCGTGCACGGCAGTTTCAGATGAAAGTTCAATCTTTGATCCGAAATCCAATCAGTTCATTCAAAAACCTTCCCTGTTTCTATAGAATGAATCAATGTAGAGTTTCCCATGTAAGTTCAATATTTGATTGGGACTCGATTCAGAGCTTTCGAAATCCATCTCTCTTTTTATAAAATGAAGAAATCCAATATTTGACTCGGAATCCACTTCGATCTTTCGGAACTCTTCCAAGCTAAACGGCTTAAACCTTCCACAAACTTGGATGACTGTGACAAGATAATCACAAGCAGGGAAATTTCCTCATAAACAACTTTGTACTTCGGGAAGTGCTAGGAAGTCTACTCCTAATCAACACAAAGCATAATTGATTGCACTTTATTAAGCAATATTTTGTATACCAAAGGCCCTTCGCATAAGCTTTTTGAAGTGTCTTAGTTCAACAATATTTCTTCACTTATTTTGAGGTAACCTAAGAACATCAGGGTTTTATGAAAGTATGTAAGAATATAAAGGGCCTGTGAGAGGCTGTTAGAACAATTACGTCCACAGAAAGGCTTTAAAGTTGTCAGTGCTTTCCTAACTAGGGATCAGAGCTCAGATTTACAGCATTAAATGAGATCCCTTAGAAATAAAGATATATGCTATACCAGATAATTTAAGTTGAATGATGATGGAAAAAGCTTGAATGTTTGGGTTTCCGCTAGAAGTCAGCGTGTTTTCAACCCCAATAAGATAACGAAGGCACTGAAGAACTCTAAAGAATCTCTCTTTGCACATTAATGGTTTGGTAGCCATGCTGAAGGGCAACTTTTTCTATTAGTATTAACCCCAATATGTTTATATAATAGGCACTAAAGCACACTGAAGAATTCCTCTTTGCATATTACTGGTCTGAAGACAAAACTTCCTCCGCCAGCTTATATGAACTTGGTGCCAAAGGTGGGAAGGGAAAATATCTGACACTTACTACAATCTTGGTTTGCGGACTCTGCATGATAATAAGAGGATATGGAAATATCATATTAGCGTCTACAGACAGATCGCTGATACCCCGTAGAAGCACTGGGGAGATTTTGCTTTTAAAAAAGCGAAAGCGTAGAGCTTTTCGGCTTCGAAAAGTGTATCTGGTGCAATCGTGAAAATATTTACGGTTATCAATTTTCGTAATCTACATCGATGCGACTAATGTTGGAACTCCACCACCTCATAGAACTGTTGGAGTGTTTTGTATTTCAAAAAGCTTTTCAAAAAAGCATCAGATCTTCAAAAATAGCTTAAAATTTGCAGAACCTTACTAATTTTCGTTCTCTAAAAAAAAAAGATTCGACCAAAGATGTAACGCTCATATCCATAAAACCGCTGAATGCAAAACTTCAAAACTCAGCCACTTTTTTAGGAGTCTATGCATTTTTTGCCCATCCGAGGCGTTTTTGTTCCTTTCCTTTGAGGTGTTTTTTACGTGCCGCATCCCAAACCCAGCAATCCTGGGTGGGATAGTTTCGTCTTTTCACTTTATTCGCCTTCAAACGGATGTTTTTTTGGCTAACCAGAGTATACTTGGTCTAAGACCAGAATTTGTGGGCTAATTGAGCCATATGTAAAAGAAAGCTTTCCTCACTTGGTTGTATACCCAATACATGGCTCCGTTCTCCATCTAATTTTCATCTTACATCTAAAATTATTCAAATAACACACCCAACCATCTCTATATTCAACTCTTCTAAACTGTTGATATATATTATTCGCATTGCTCCTCCTTTCTCACATTCGCTCTCAGCTCACACCAGTATATTTGGAATTTGGAAAAAAGCATATTGTGACTCTCAGCTTTCTCAGCAGTTTATGCGAAAGCTTATTGTGTGTGGACCTTCTATTGTTTATGAACTTTGTAACTAACTAGTATCACTGCTGAAACGGTCCGCTCATTTGCATAATTTGCTGTTGGCATGCGGAGGAAGGACATTTAGTGGAAATTTGCCGTTGGCGTGTGTACAAAGCTTAGCATACATACAGGCGTTGCGGCGTGTGTCTTACTAGTTATGCGATATATATATGTGTATATATTAAAGTTCCATACTAAAATTTTACAGACATAAATGGACATATAGTTTTGATATATAATATTTTTTTTTTTTAATATTTTGTCTCTTTGCAGTTTGCGCTCTTTTTGCGGTCGTTGCTTAAACTTTATAAACTTGGTGTTAAACTATTGCCAACAAGCGTGCAATAGTCGGCACATTGTCCATATTGCCGACATCCTTCCTACAATAATGCTGGGATTGCTGGAGCTGAAGATAGAGAAATAGTGACCTGTGTGAGCTGGAGTTGCAGTAAAGTGAGCGAATAATCGCTCGCAAAGACACCTATAGTACAGGGTGTGGGCAAATTTCAAAACAATGGAGCTGTATCGCGCTAAAGAGGGGTAAGTGGATTTTGACTTTATTTCTCATACTTTTTTTTGCATTTCGTTAGAAAATGTATTTCTTAAAATTTTGTACAAAAATTTGAATTTTGCATTTTTTGAATGCTGTTTTTTTTGTTATTACAAAAAAATACGTTTTAAATGTTCTTGCACAAAATCTAATATTTTGGAAAATCAAAAATTGTATTGTTACATTTTTTATACAAATCATTGTTTTCGTTAAAAAAAAAATTATTTTAAAATATTTA
>NW_017537234.1:451614-477104 GCF_001853355.1 Bactrocera latifrons | reverse complement strand
TGTTGTGAAATGATAATTTTCAATTGTTTTTTTTTTATAAAGTTTCTTAAATTTTTTTGTTTTATAAAAGTTTGTTTCAATGTTTTTGTATTAAAAAAAGTTTTCCATATCCTGTATTTGGTTGCTGCACATCGTTTCACTGCTTTGTCAGATTAATTAATTCACACAGCTTCGTACTTTTTCCTACATTTTCCTTATTGCTGTCGAGCGCAGAGTTTGTGGGCGGAAGAAGGACTAGGAGGGGATATGGAAATAGTTTTTTTTCGAGGAGTTTCAAATGAAATGTGGTATACAATAACATCTGTAGAGGCTGGTGTAGAAAGCAAACAAAAACCTATTCCGAAGTTCTGCACATGAAATCGGAGAGATAGCATAAAAAAGATGCCAGCATCGCGTTTAATTTTCAGTCTAAAGACTTTTCAATAAGCGGTTCCCAAGATACAGAGACGCCCTAACGCAAGTTGTACAACCTTTTAGAAAAATATTGGGTATTTCTCTCAGATTGCCTCAAAAACTTGTTTAAAGTCCTTAAAATATAACTTCTCCGTGCAATGCTTCGTCTACCAGATATTTTTCTTGTAGCTTTTCGGCGTAACTAAGCGATGCACAATGAAAAAAAAACGTTACGTACTTCCGTGGTAAGATAATTATGTTTATCACACAATAATACCGTTAATATATGTATTGCAACGCAATAAACGGAGTCAAACAGCAATTAACGCAGCAAGAGGCCGCAATAGAAAGACCGTATGAAGAAAGTTAGTTGAAACTTTGTGGTTTGACGGCAGAAACCCTCAACCTGAGATGTGAGTAAACTTGATGCGACGAGGGTTAAGTCCGCTTAATCACACTTGACGCTGAGGCGACATAATACCATAATCAATTTCTTTTGTCAATGCAATAAAAGATTTAACTACAAATACAGAGCGAGCAAAAAAAAAAAGAAAAAGTGGAAAAAACCGCAAGCTCCACCGATTTCTAATACCGATATGTGAGTAAGAAGCACACTCAAGTGCGCATAACGGTAGTGTGGGTGCAATAAAGTGAGCTCACGCAGCGTCTTGTAACGGATATCCATGCAACAACAAACAGGACTACTCAGACGCCATCCCTTAGGCGAAGACCGCTCAACACCGACGCGCATTCGTGCATATTAACTTCATTATCAACTCATCGCGCACCCACCCACACCTCGCAGCAACAAACGAACGTCCGATGTATATTCCACCCACCGAGGTTCCACACTTGTGCTCAGCGTGTGAAATGCGCCAAGTGAAAAGTATGCTTGTGGCTTAGTGACTTTTGCGGTTAAGGCGACCGCAGTGTCGCAAGATGTACTGCTGCTCCACCAGTGTCCGAGTTGATGCGGTCTCCCCAACGACCTC
The DNA here is from genome assembly GCF_001853355.1 of Bactrocera latifrons. Taxonomy (NCBI): domain Eukaryota; kingdom Metazoa; phylum Arthropoda; class Insecta; order Diptera; family Tephritidae; genus Bactrocera; species Bactrocera latifrons. Next base: position 475,719 of record NW_017537234.1, on the reverse strand, counting down.
ACTGCCACAACCAAGCGCCAAACTGTGTAATTTACAGCGCAGCATTTTCATTCACGTAATCAATCCAACACCGCTGCTTGAGCGAAGATGACGTCAACACGCCAAGACTTGGCTGTGATTTTCTTACTTAACTCCCCCGCCCGCCCTGCGCTGTTACTCAACCACAAAATTGCAAATGAATTATTTGTCTGCGCAGAAAAACGCGGAGAAAAGCTACAGGCAAGGAAGCGCAAGTCTTATCTCTGTCACCACCCCACTCCACAGCGCTGAAACTCACGCTCTCCCTCACCCGCGGCACCACACAACCGCCTTACTCGGCGTCCTGCATAATTTGTTGCCGCAGTTTGCGCGCTACGGCGATAATTTGTCGTTACATATACTTCGGCTCGCCTGCCAACCGTCGTTTGGCCGTCGCACCACAGGCGTCGCAATAATACATCCGCTCGGCGCTTGTTAGACATGTGTAATTGTTGTTATGATAGTGTGTTTATTATTGCTGTGGCATTTCTGTTGCTGCTATTGTTATTGTTGTTGTTGCTTTGATTGCTGACATTTATCGCAATTGTTGGTTGATTGCTTGGCTTGGCGAAAAAATTGCGATTTGCAATTCCTTCCGTCGATCTATTCATATATTGTGTCTCCTTGGCTTACGCGCTCGACAGCCCGAACAGCGGGGCGTCTTGAACTACCCTTCTGCGTTTTGTTGTTGTACAGTGTTTGCACTCGGCGTTTGCGGGCATGGAACTACGAGTTTTAGCAGCGCAAATTTCCAAACAACTGTGTTCGAGAGACGAGGCTTTAGAAACTGAGATCTCGTTTGAATGTGCCTTGTGCCTTGTTTCGAGATTTGTGGGTTTTATAGGAATTTTAGTAGGTCAAGGTTTACTTTGGCGTTGCAAATGACTGGTTCTTGTTACTCTGTTTTCTTTAGCTCTGCTAGGAATCGATGAGATTTCATAAATTTGTACTGTGAGATAAATGGATGAGGATTGCAGTGTGACCTTAGATCTATTATGCCCTATTTGAACTATAAAACTTGTTTCGAATTGAAATCTGGAGAGAATTAGTTTTCCTTAAGCATTTCTCACATCGCCTCGCTAGCACCCAGCAAAATACTGAACTTCGTCAATATGCTGGGGCTAAGCGAGTCCCTGTGAGTTAGGAGAGGGCACAATAGACCTATGGTCGCAGTGCATTCCTCAGTTATCTATATATCTATCTATCTAAGCATTTCTCGAGCATCGAAAACATTCTACCACAGATAGGCATCACGTCTTTTAATTTCCTTATCCCAGTTCCCCTTTTTTTTTTAATAAATTCTTTATAAGCAGCGTTGGTCCGACACTTAAACAGCCTACATTTTTTCCAGCGCTATTTTATTTTAGGCATTCCAGGATCCGCAATGGTATTCTTTCACATGAAAGCTGGCGAAACTTTGCTTTTCGCCGGAATCTCTAAATATAGCGGTATCCTCAGACGTTTGGTTGTTCAGTCTCATTGAACCAACTCTGCCACAAGAGATACTGAGCTCAGAACTGCAATTTAAGGAGACGTCATCTGCTATAGAGCTCCAACTCCAATTCTTTGTAACAAGATCTTCCACATCTGTATTTCATATCTTTGATATGAAGCCTGACCTGTCCCATCTTCGACACGCGTAAACTACAGAAACAATATAAAAATAATGGCGACATTCTACGATTTATTCCACATTTTTGATAAGACAAGCGGAATCGAAGGCGATAAAGCTGATGGGCTGGCAAAAAAGGATTCCGCTCACCCGTCAGTAGACGGCATAGCAAGGTTTCGCGTGAGTCAGCGCTGGTCTACTCGGTTTATGTGCCGTCGCAAGATCCTTGTGGCCCAAGATCGAACGTAAGCTCTTTGCCCTCGATAAGGCGATCCTCTCGCTAGATGTGCGTTCCAACAGGCCTTCATCCTGTAAGGTTGATAATTTTACCGCATGCAAGCTAAAGAAGCTATATGGAAAAAGCCGAGCTGGAATCATCTCAACATTATCTTCGTGATACTTCCGCGCTTGCGAGAGTAAGACTTAACCCCTTTTAAGATTACCGTATCAGCCTATGTGTGATCCCAACCTAACCTGGCCTTTGATTTATGCAGTCGGCGGCTTGGAAAATAAACAAAGGTTTCATCGTCGTCACCAGAATATGGGATTCTCTCAGGTTTGAAGGCGGAGGTTAGTAAATATCAATAGTGAGATGCATGGTATATGATGAGGCAGTAGCTACTGGGAAATAGTTGATGCTATATCTTTTCATGTAATTATTGTGGTCCGATGGAGGTAGGGGCTCGATTCTTTTGAGTTATACCTTTATTGCTGGCCTTCTTTCATATAATAATGTAATTGGAAATTGGATTAGAAACTTCGATTCCTCTTGAGTTCTAGCCTCTCCTCTAGTTTTCTGGAAGATCGTTTGCTTTTTAAGTTAATTCGCTGCCATTTTTTTTACTCACAGAACACTGTTCATGGTCTTTCAAAATACTAGAGGGGTTAAAGTCACCAAGCTTCAACAAAGGTATTTTATATTATACGAGTACAAATTTCTGCGCTTATTTTTGCTGAGTTGTTGGAAATTTATTTACGCGCCTCATAAAATCACAGCAGGCGATGCAACGGAAGCTGGAAAGTGGTATAATTTGTGATTTCCAGAAGAATGTAAAAAGGATGAAGTATGTGTGTGAAGGAAGCACGTGTGGAACTAACTATATATAAGTAGAGGCTTTCAAGGAACGAAGGAGAAGTAGTTGAGAAGGAGACTCAAAAGCTCTAAGGACTGAGAAAAAACTCTGTGGATCGAAAAGAAGCTCTGCGGACGAGACGAGTAGTGGTGACATTATTGCACTTTATTATTTCATTTTTGGCGTCCAAAACAAATGTCGGCAATTTCAGCGCACGCTCATTAAAACAGTTATTCGCAAAAAAGCGCAAACTACTAATTTTAGTCTAATTAGTACCGCCTTAAATGCCAATAAAAACTAATTTCCTTAAATAAGACCAAAGGACAACAACTTTTTGTTGAAAAAAATCACATGTAAATCGCTTACGTGGCTTTGTCGCAAAAACATACGGCGCAGCTGGTTTTGTTTAACAAATTTCCAAGTCAATTAACATGGCACGTCAAACCAAACTTATAACCACAGACGTCAGCAGGCAAAGTTTCCATTATTTGGCCACTTTTTTCCAGCGTCTTAGGCTGTTTTGTGTGCTGATTTGTTGTATTATTTGTTTGTTTGCGTTTTCCAAACTTTTTGATTCGTGATAGCGAAAGAGTTTCTGGCGCAACAAGCAGTTTTTGACATATCTCAGTACCAAATAATGACGGAAGGGTGGGAGACTTCAATTAAGACTGACGAAGCTCAACGTTGGTATGAGTAACTTTTTATTTAGACGTTAGTCTTTTCGCAGCTTAAAGGCAATTTGAAACTTTTCTGCAGTTGTGGGCTTTAGAACGATTAAAACATCTGCTTGCTTTCATTATCTGGTATTTTGAACGAGGTGGACGAAAAAGCTGGAATTGAGTAACAGAAAGAAGTAGGAAGCTTCGAAGTTGGCAGATGCTACCTTCTACCAATGTAACTGTAGAAATAAACTTCTCTGTTACTGGTTAAATCCTTCAGAATGAAGATACTCGAGATTCTTCTATTCTACGCTCATGTCTGGTTGCATTTATACGCTGAGGCGACTCTTGAGGTACGAAGGTTTAATTAAGAACAAAGTTTTGCTTCTCTGATGTCGAAGCTTCAATATTTTCAAGTTTATTGGATGCATTGCTGAACAAAGCTCGCAAGCTCTGTTCTTCTAAGGTCAGGGTTTCAATATTTGGGGGCATATGATAGAGGCAGGAATCTTACAAGAATTTGTAAAAAAAAGATTAATAAATGAAAAGAAATAAAAATGATACAAGTCAGTTCTTCGTGATCAGTTTAGTTCGTGCTGAAACATTGAACCTAATTTTGGGAAACTCGAGTTAGCTTTTGCTTGGCATAATTAAGCTCCAAACAAATGGGTCTCTTACGGTACAGAAAGACGACGGACGCTGAGGAGGAGGTCTTTCTAGCTCTGATGAGGGCAAACTGTAAAGAAGTAAAATATGTTTCTTGCTGTTTAGACATAACTAGCTGGAGGAAATAGAGATTTAAATTAAATCTCTAAAAAGTCGCAACAAAACCAGAGCAGAGAGGCTTCTAATTCAAGTTGAGTTTTGTTAATAATCTCGTGTTGAGACCCGAGATCGTTCCCACGACAGTCGGCTTGACAGAACAAACCGAGTATTTTATCCAGCTTGGTCGACAGTCATCAACCCGGCAGAGTTTCGCCGCTACCAAAACAACAACAACAAGCGTTGAGACTGTAGGTATAGTGAATTCCTAAAATTCTAGGCATAAGCAATCCTGAAACCATCTATTGCTTACAGCTCATTTGTGGTACTAATTAACCCCCGTAGAACTTTGTTTATGCTCTCATTTGCCTGGGGCAACCATGGCGTTTCTTCTTCGTCACAACCGTCAAAAGCTGGCGCCTACTGCCAAGTGTCTGTCAGCCATGTTGAGTGCTGTGTAAGCAACACCAAACACCGTTAAAAGTGGCGTGGGCTGCACTACCCCTCACGAAATGCCATCATCAAATGCGCGGCGGCGTGGGGTAGCCGAAAAGTATTTCGTAAGCTCGTCGTATGATTGCGATAATTGCATATGAATTGAAATTAATTTCGTGCGTCAACTCGCCGTCTGCGCGCGCTCAAGACCAACTAACTCAGTAGCCAGTCATAACCGCCAATGCAAAGCGCCGTTACTTGTCACGCCGTCAAGCGAAGTAAGACCGCGACTCCGCCAATTTGTCAATTATAGCTGCTTGCGGCGTTTGCATGCGAAGCGTGTTGTTGACAAAAGCGGAGTAAAGTAAGAAAAAAAGTGCAGCAAAAGTTTTCGACTCGTCAAGTCGTCGGAACTTAGTGCGCTTTGGAGCTCGGTGGGTCGGTGGCATGTGGCAGATAGTCTCTAGCGCCGCCTGCTTATTATACTATTAAAAAATATACGTTTAGCGCGAGGCGATGCGCGGGTGGGGAGCAGTGTGCCAAAGTTTTTTGGAGCAAAAGTCTTTTCATTTGCGCGGAAAGTGGGTTAACGTAGCGTTTCGTTTTGAAAGTAGGAGGTATTGATAATTTTCTCGCATGATACACGCCACATGCAACATGAAATATTTCTCCAGCTCTATGGCAGCTTGTTGACAATAGTCTATCTACGTGTATATTGGTGGCTGTCAGCTTATTTAGCTGGCAGCTAGTTTGTTAGCTTGTTGTGGGACGCTTGGCTGTTGGCGTCGCGTCGGTGATATCGCCGCCACCGTTTCGTATTAATAAAGTGACTTTATGATAATTTTTCATTTTCAGCAATTTTATTCTTGCATTCTTTCTCCCGTAGTTCTTTGCGTTCGCCGTCAACCACTTACAAATTTATTTATATTTCTGTGTTTTTTTTTTTTTTTGGCTTTTAACTTACAACTCAACCGTTAAATTGCCGCTTCATTCTTCCAACGGTATCTTCACGAAGCGCGATTATCCTTTCGTTTAACTACTGTAGCTGCCCTGCTATCATTTACGGTTTTCGCGTGGAAATTATTAAGTGGGCGAGACCAAGTGTAACGCGGAGCGTGGTTCATGAGAGTCAGAGAGAGAGTTGCCGCTTTTTTTTTTGAAGTTTAAGAGGAAATATTTAACACGCGCTGAATAGTTTAGTCCGGATTCTTTTACTCAGACCATACAGCGGTATTATAGTATCTTCTTCCAGAATTCCACAGCTTCAGTTAGAAGTGTCCGCCTCTAGAGTTACTGCTTTTGACTCCGCGCTGCTTTGTTTAGCTCCACAGTAAGCGCATATCTTATTTCCTAGCGAACTTACGAGCATTTCTCATTTTCTGAGGCTTAGAATCTTGGCAAAACCTCGCACCTCTCGAGCTCCTAAGTCCACTTACAGCTTATTTTGATAGTCTTGAGATCAGAGTTTCTTTCAACTTGTATATTTATACTTACTAATTTATTCATCTCCTTTTTTCGTAGGCTGGTTTGGACTTACCTTCTTTTCTACTGTTTTTAGCTACGTACGGCTCTGTTTAGCTCCACAGTAAGCGCATACCTGGGTCGCTAGTGAACTCACAAGCATTTCTCTTTATCGGACACTTAAAACCTTTTTTTAGGAATTTCCAAGTCCACCCCCCGCTTATATTGATTATCTTGAGATCAGAACTTATTTCTTTTTATATTTTTCTACTTACTCGTTGATCCAACAAACTCGTACGACATCATCCGCTGTGCATCATAAAAGGTAACTTCATTTGTCATTCCGTCATTTACCTTTGTTATCACCATCAAACAGAGTATTTCTATCGCGTCCCAGAACACATTCGAATACGATTTTCAAGATCGCTTTAGCAATAATTTTCCACCAGTGTGAGTCAGGGCCTTTCCAGAGGTTTTAGTATATTTCAGCGTTGTCGAACATCGAGCAGAGTTCAGACCGCTTATATTTTATTCATATCTTTCTACCCACTTTCTAGAACAACTCTCGCTTTTAGACGCCTAGCCCTCTATGCCAGCCATTCCATGTCTCAGGCTTTTTATACGACTACTTAAATTTTCATGAAAGCCACAACTGAGCTTTCAAATCTTCCCTTCTTGTATCAAGTTTTTCGTCTGCTGACTGTACAACTTTATGATAGTCGTGTCTGAGCTTTCCAACCTTCGGATATTTCGTCTCAAGCTTTTCATCTGATTACTTGAAATCTTCTTGGAAGCCACTATTGAGCTTTCGGATCGGCTTAACAGATCTTCGTTACGCTTGAAAATAAATCTAGGTTAATTCCGCTGGTATAAGGTCCCGAAGTTTTACTGCTCGATCTGTAGGAATATGAAGTTTTTGGTGTAATCTATTCATATGAAAGTCCTTTGCCAGCTATAAAGCTAGTTTGCTCTTCTTCATGTTCTTCTTTATTGGCGTATACATCGCTTGCGCGTTCATAGCTGATTCGAGCCGTGCGCGCCAGTCGTTTTTTTTTTCACTGTTTGGCGCCAATTGGAGCTTCCAAGCGTGGCCAGGTCCCTCTCCACCTGGTCTTTTCAATGAATTGGAAGCACGGCAACCTCTCTTGTTGGTTTTTCGACCGTTTTGCCTTTAGAATTGAATATACGACAATTATTGTTGGCAAAAACTACTATCTGGCAACTCTGTAGCCTACAAAAACTGCCCATAAATACACAAAAGGTTAACGCAAATGACTTGTTAAGCAGTTGAAACCGCGCGCGTCACGCTCATTTGCAAGCACAAATAAAAATATATACTCTGTATATAATGTACAGTTGCGCTCACACTCGCGTAATGAAAGATGCAAATAGCGCTCGATTATGAGACAGCTTTTAAAATGGCGCTGTGGCAATTACAGCGCACGACCGGCGTTGCGCGTTGCACGGCATTGCGACTTCTTTATTTTCACTTTACATTATGCTTATTATGCCTTTTACATGTCGGCCCATTGTTGTTAATTTGTGCTTTTTTGCCGCTGTTGTTGTTGCTGTTGATTTTTTCACATATTTTGTGTTGCGCTTGTTACTGCTGGCACCTGCAGCACCATTGAGCCGTGTCATCAGCAGCATTTCGGGAAATGCGTGAATTTTAATACGCGCGTGTCGTCCTTGCGAAGGCGCTTCGTCGCGACTGAGGTTTGGCTACCAGGCGCATTGCCTACATTTTGGCGCTCAAGTGCGGTAATAAATTTCTGTTGACATGTGTGTTTGTTGTGTGGTGTTTTGTGTTGTAAATTAATATGCGTCCGTCAGCAGTTGGCTGGTAATGAAAGGGTTAAGCCGCACGGCGTTCACATGCGAGCTCATAAATCAGACGTTTTTATGTGTTGGAAATAAATAAATATGCGCATTCGGCTGCACATTTACATATATGTATATGTTGTTAGATAGATAAAGTTTTTTGGTCGCAAGCCCCTTCCAAGACTATATTATCTGGATTGATGTTCGACGGATCCAGTCAAAATTATCGAAACAAGTTATCCGCGCAGTTTATAATTGTGCTGTTACTTCGATCCAAATTATAAGGTCTGAAAATATAATAGTTAAAATTTTTGTATATTATCTTCTTCTTCTTTTTTATTGCCGTAGACATCGCTTACACGATTATATTTTGTATATTATTAAGAAAATCTGTTATGACCTCCCTTGAAAAAGAAAAAAGATCCCGCTCGTTTTGGCTTATTTTAAACGCACTGCGTTCGAAAGCAAAGCCGGTATTCCTCTCTATTTGGTCCACTTTTCATTGCCAAATTCTTCACTCCTTTGTTTATGTTCCAATTTCGGAATTCCTCTGCTTCCTTCGTTCTTTCCAATATGTTCAGGGCCTCAATAGTCTTATTTTTTTTGGGGAAAACATCAAAAACCGGAGTGCTGAACTTCAATCCGCTAAACAGAACCTACTTCCAACTTCAGACTCTGCCACGGAATCAAGTGACTGAGTATTACTACTTGGGAGTGATAGGACATTTAAGTCATTTATATCTCAATTTTGTCGTGATTGAGGCTGCCGCTTGTTTGACAGCTCTCCAGTTTTCAGTGGACTGACACATATGTGTCGTGAAATTTTCCACCGTAAAATTACCACAGAGGCTAATAAAATAATACATGCTCAGAGTGTTCAAAGCACTCTGTACACGTCGGACAATTCGGACTGTTGTTGCGCGGGAATCTGTTCAGGTAACTTCTAAAGCAGCCATGTCCACTTAGTATTTATCACTACTGTAGTACTTATGAGCAAGGCTTCTGGCTGCTGTTCCGCCAGTTCTAAACTCATTGAAGAGAGCTATGCACTCATTGCATTTGCTCCGGAGGTCATCTAGGTGGTTAGCCACTGCTACTAAGCAATTAATTTAACTGCTTTAGATTGGTGTCTCCTTAGCATCTCATTATACATTAGGTTCCATAGAAGGGCGCCCAGAACTGTGCCTTCCTTGCAGTATTCCAAGTAAGATACAAATTTCTGATCTCCTTTCAACCGAATCGCCCCAGCTACTGCGTTCCTCGAAGGTGCTAAGTTCGTAGCACATGTATGTTGACAGGTATGTCCTTAGTTTTACATTACATTCAATGCTGTATCTTTTAAGCCAAAGCTTTACTGATTAAAAGCTTTTTAGTCTCAGTTCGGCCGGAATGTGCCGGATATTTGAATTATTCAGAGGTTCTCTGTGTTAAGTTGTACCGCTTCTCTTCACGTTCCGTCAGTCGTTCGAAAATTCAGAACTCATCTCAGTCTCCAAAATTTCTAATTTCCTTTCGAACGAATCCTCCTAGCTCCTGCGTTCCTTGGTAGGAAGCTATCAAGTCCGTCGGCCAATTCTTATGCCCTTGATTTTATATCAAGCAGCTGTTCGAAAAGCTAACTAACTTTGACTCCAAACCTTACTGAAGAAATGCGCTTCGCCAGGTCCGATATTTCCAATCCGCCGAAAACAAGCCTTGATAGTGAAGAAATCGGCCTTCAGAAAGAATTCAGCTTGAAGGTTTAGCGACAAGATCGAGTTTGGTGAACATAATAGTAATTTCAACATTTCTTCGACATATGGACCTATACATATACTAGTCCAAACAAGAAGGCGACTTAGAAAAGAGCAGTGGTTGGGAGAGAAACCATGAGATCAAAAAGTGTGAGACCATTTTTTCCGAAGCTGCATCTGAATTTCGATCTGCAGATGTTCTGCTAACCGTACGTACTTAAAAAGGCGGTTAGAAGTATTTAAAAAAGCTATGTTGGAGACTCAGAAACGAATAAAGCTCAGAGAATACACTTAAAGCAAATGCTCTTCGAATCAGAACACAAACGCAATGTGCACACGGAGACTAATAGTTTGCCTCAGCGGAACCAAGTTTAAGAGGGCTTGTTGGCAATATTTCGAGTATTCGGTGTACTTGAAACGAACAGACTTCAAACTCAAACCAAGTGACTTCAGAAACTGAACACAGACTGAATAACCATGGAAGCTGATGAGTTGCTTCAGCAGAATCAAACTTAAAAAGAAGGCATGCAAAGATGCTGCAAATCCAACTAGAGTGCAGATCAATTCTGGGAGCCAGAAACTTGGAGGAAAAGTAAGCGGTGGTGGATTGGGATTAGAACAGTTCAAGCTTCTAGCACCGGTTTTCAGAGAAAACCTTGCTGGAAAGTTTATTGATTCAGAGATAATATATAAGATGTTATACCAAAAAAGCAAGCAGAGATAATATCCGTATATAAGATGTTATACCGAAAAGCCAGCGGTGAATAGATTGGGTCGAAGCTGTGAGCTCTTGAATGTTGCAATAAGAACAACTCAAGCTTCCGCAATCGACTTTAAGAGATGCCGTTCAGGAAAGTTTACCGATTCACCGATTTATGTAGTTGCGTGACGATAAACTACGAAGATATAGAAAAAGCAAACGATAATGGATTGTGTCGAAGCTGTAATCTGTATAAACAAGAACTGTTCAAGCTTCCAGAACCGACCTTAAGAGATACTGTGCTGAAAATTAGGCGGGGAACGGATTGAGTTGAAGCTGTGATCGCTTAACGGCGTAAACTGGAAAAGTTCCAGCTAATCGAACCGATTTTAAGCTGCGCTGGATACTTTAAAGTGTTAGCACTGAAACTCTCACACCACTTCAGCGACTTAGCAAGCCTGAAGCTTGACAGAATGCGGCCAGCGCCCGCACTGCAGCTACCATTACTTGACGCTGCAGTCATCTTCACATAAATTTATTAAAGTACATGCATTTGCATTTGGAAAGCACAAAAATGCCATGCAATTGGAGCAATGAAGTGGACAAGCACGTACCGTTATATGCGCATACGAGAAATTATTGGCTTAACTGTGATAATATAGAGACGAAGAGGGGTAGCGTTCATGCACAAGCCGACAAGATGTAGATTTACACACGTAGCTAAACGCCAGCAACAGTGACGGGCATAAAGTGGGCGTGTCACTGGCGCACACATGTTTATAGTCGGGTGTGTATGTGCAACTCCGGACGCTTTGGTCAAGACATGTGGCAACACATTGAATGACTGAACAACTGACTAGCTGAGTGATGCTGATGAATGTTGGTGAGTGATGTGGTCATTGCTGAGTGGTGAATGGTGATGGTGCTTGATGTATAGCCGGTTGTAGGCGGAAGAGGAGCGGTACGTGTTGATGGATACAATGCGGGCACAAGAAATCCGTGCTGTGTGTCTGTGTGTGTGTATGCACTTGTACGTGACGGCGGTTAGCGGTGGTTGGCAGCGGTGCGTGGGGATTTTGTGGCATGTTTGTGATGTTGATGGTTGTGGCTTGGTGAGTACATTTTGGCAATTTGCTTAATGCTAAAATGCCTTCTATGCGCACACAAACACACACACATACACAAAACCATATGGAGAGATAGCGAGTATTCGGCAGCAACGCTGTGTGATCCCTGTGTTGTTAGCCACCACAGCAACCGGAGTCGGTGCCGCAGCGCCAATTCAATTCAATTCCATTCAATTCACTTCACTTCACTACACAATTCAGAGTTCCATTTCCGTTGAAATCACCAAGCAAGCAAATTCGAGTGACACACACACACACACACGCACCCATATGTATAGCCAACACACACACGCATGCCCTTAAACCACACACAAGAGTGCTTGCCACACGCGCAGCAGCCCGGGCCCCGGCCTCTGCCTCTGTCGCTGACGTTGACGCACGAAATATTCCCGCATGTGCATAGTTAATGACCGAACGACGTTCGTGTACATTCATACGCGGTCAGTCCGTCGTCCGTCCGGTCATATATGAGTATGCCGCTGCCGTCGCGCTGCTGCTGTGTTGCACGTTCCTGTGCACTAACTATTATCCATCCTGCAGCATAACGGTTGTACTGTGTTTTGTAAATTACGCACCGTTATCTCCGTGACAGTGTGTGTGTTGTTGGCGCGCTGATGGTTTTTGGCCATTTGCGCCTCAGCTTGCTCGGGTGTGTACGTGTTTAGACGCGTATGTGTGTGTGTGTGTTTGGCGGCGTGTTCTGTACGCATTTCGATTTCGGCCAACGTGAAATGCCAGCAGGCGCTTGGTGGAAACCATATGGATGCTTAGCGGAGTTACGTAGAAGGGACCCAGTGGAAAAGAAGCTCGAAAAATGGAAGGGACCCATTGGATAGCAAGCTGGGAAAATGAGCATGAACTCAGTTGTCTTATTAGTGTGGAAAGTTTATGTTCGCTACGAAGAAATATGTCTTTAGGAACTGCATGTGGTTCGTACAACCGACATCTGCGGAGACTTGGTTCGCAAGCCACGCAGTTGAAATTTAACCGAGCCTATGATTTCCGAATTTCGGCGGAAAGTCATGAATTTATATACCTTTGTCTTTCTCCTAATCCATATCCACCGAACTGGCGATGTGAGTTTGCCTTCCATCTCAAACTACTGTTCCTTATACCTCAAATTCGTCTTTGTTTCAAAAGAAGGCTGTCGGGATGAGGTTATGGATAGCAAGATTATAAAATGAGCGTGAGCTTCTAAAGAAGACATATTGTTCCTAAATGTAGTTCGTATGAATGGTCCGAATAGGCGAACTGAGTTTGACATCCAGCTCAAACTACCGTCCCTTCTAACTTAAATTCGTCTTTGGTTCAAAGCAAAACTGTCGGGCCGAGGTTATGTATAGCAAATTTCTAATTTTTAGCTATCAAGACTCGAATAGATCGAAAAGGTATTAACAGACATAGGAATCTCAGTCGCCATTAGTCCAAATAGCTGACGTCCGGAAAGATCTAGTCCATTTTTATCTAAAATTTGACTTAAGGGTCTATGATGCGACTTCTATAGTCACGAAAACGTAGGTCGTGGTTATCATAATCTCTGTTCACAGATAATGGAGACTTGAGTATTAACAGTCCAGTGAGGTTAAGGTTCAAGGTTCAAGAACAACTGTCTTTATCTATTTTCGACAGTATGGAAAGCAAGAATTGCTGATTTTGTATCATCGGGATGTTTAGAAGTAATAATAGACAGATGAATCATAGCCTTACATTCCACTTTCGTCTCTTTAACTTTAAGATTTTCCAGTATTTGCAATAAGGCTGTGCTTTGAAGATGGATATTAGCTAATATCTACCAAACTCAGTTCGTCAACACGTGTCCGATCCAAATTACATATTCCATTTCACTTATTGAACACTATCTTATCCTTCCTTTGAAACCATATTTCTGGAAGCACACGTCCGTGTATCGGTATCCATATTCCTCCCTTAAGGATCGATGCAGTTTGTTACTTCTAAATGCCGGTTTTGCGACAGGGAGCCTGAAACCTCGGAGCACCTGCTGATCGACTGCACAGCTGTAGATGCAGGATCAAGGCATTTGGATCCATGTTTCCGTATAGGGATCGCATCGCCTCACTAGCACCCGGTAGTCAATTGGACTTCGTCAATGGTCTGGGGCTTTGTGAGGCTATGTGATTTAGGAGAGGGCACAATAGGCCTAAGGTCGCGGTGCATTCCTCATCTTTCAATCTAATCTAATCTACTTCGACATCTTTGTAGGTCTTTTTATGTCAGGTTGTTGAAAATGGACTGCCGTCGTAACGCTGGTCTCCAGTACAAACATTCGCTCAACTGTCGTAATATGCCACTGGGTTTCAGTGGCGGTATGTACCGCAGTTGGTAAGTGGGTAGCAGATTTGGCTTTTAGCTTGTAGTTGAAATGCAAAGTGATTTGATGGCTTAGCCAAAAACCGACAAAATGGCCAAAGCCACACACAAACAGACATAACTCAGGGATTTGCTGTAACACTGCCCGCGCGGCGTATGTGTCTCCGCTGCACATGTAAATTATTTGAGCTTTGTCAGGAGTACTCCACAAAGGCATGCTCGAAATTTCTACACAATCCCGATTTGTCCGCATATAACTCTATAGTTTTTTTTTTTTTTTGTGCCATATCGCAAGATGGCCGGGCAAATGGAATTGACTACGAATTACACACGCACACACACACGCATGAACGGCGCAGTACATCTCCATAATCCAATGAATATGTAGACAAGCTTGCGGGCGGCAGCGGTTGTGTGTCTAAAGGATATCAACCGGATGCATTCAGGCGTGCTGGGAATGCGCTTTGCGTCAAATTTCCGTGCCGCAAACGAAGACGAAGGCGACTAAATAAAAACAAAATGGATATGTGAGCAAAATGTGTAGACAAACCGGAACGATGCGGAGAGATATGAAGACATGGGAGCTTGTGGCACATATGTCCAGTTCGACAATTGCGACAGACGCTTCGAGTAGCTGCGCTGCCACGGTGCTCGGACGATTCGTGTTATGTAGCGGGTTAGACGGAAGCTCAGTTCGACAGCAGCGGCGCGAATGGTGAGTGTCGGCTAGTCAACCCGAAAAAGGTCAACACCGCAGCAGCTTGTGAGAGTTGCATATGTATTCCTACGCTTAGTGCTTTCCTCGTAGGGCGTTGCTGTCAACTATGAAGCACTGTCGAACTAAGCGTTTTAACGTTGTGCGCGCCAGTGAGCTTGTAGGTACTGCTAGCTGCATATGTGATGTCTTGCCGGCTCCTAGCCTAACATAACTCACTTGCCAAACGCGCATCCACTCAACTATTCAAGGCATAATTCATGTCGTGTGTCCGCAAATCTACTTACGTCTACGGTATACTATATATATTACACTGCACGTCAGCCGGCCGCAAAAAACATTGTGTGAGACCGCCGCGTTTACGTGAAGCTTTCAGCCTTTGAGCAACGCTCATACTACACAAGCAGAAGGACGTGCTGGACGTTCAATTACGCGTTTGTCTTTTGTGTCACGGTCGCAGGGACATTTTTGGTGTTGCGCTTTTTGCATTACTTCACTCTGCATAAATAATGATTATTAGAAGAAGCACCATTTGGACGACATATTTTTCATGTCTGACGAGATATGCATTGAACGTTCTTTCTTTCATGCCGTATTTTGATGGTTAAATAGATTTTGCTTGATTTCTTACACATGTTTGTGGAATTACCAATTGCATTCACATTCGGTCCTTGGAAGTTAAAGGCTGCAGTATTGGATTTCATCGAATTTTAGTGGTATCACGGACATTGAACTGATAGGATGATCTAGGAATATTAATTGGATCCGAATGTTAGTCCTTGAAAGTTAAAGGCTACAGTAACGGATTCGGTCCTTGGAAGTCGAAATGCTTAGAGCCACTCTTTTCAAATGCGAACTACTAGCTGTAACATAGTCGTTTTTCACTTAAGCAAAATCGCGATTCCAGTCTTATGTTGTGGTTTCATAAAAAAGTATCGCTTCATATTCGAATTTTTTGAAAGCTTCATCATGAATTTATCGATTTTCACTTGGTTTACGTCTGACCGCGGTCTAAGAACCGAAAGTAACTCAGCGTCGCTTCTTTTATATTTCTTTTTACGTAGTGATAGTTCGCCAAACCGATATACAGTCTTTGGTTGCCTAATAGTACTTAAGGCCGACTAGAAATGGGAAAGCTACAGACCTCGTCCGTGTATTTACAAGCCTCGACTGTAATTTCCTTTCTCCGAAAACGGCGATTTTCTTAACGTCGTCACAGTTTCTGTTGTCGTAGACTCGACTTATATTTGGAGAGATTCCAGGAGATTGGCGGAAGGTCGGTTCGCCAAATTCATCGAGATGCAGACATCCATATACAGTCACTTGAACTCTATATACCATTTCGGTGCTAAACGATATCGGTTGGTTGGAAAAACGAAAGTAGTCATACTCTACCTTTTGCCTATCCATCCAACCACAAATTATCAATTGAATTCCTCTTCGCTCTGTGTTGCTTTTGCTACGAGCTCAGTAATATTTCTTCACTTTTTCAAGGAATTATACGGGCTCAAGGAGCAACTTAATCAATTTCCTACAAAATCCGCAGTCTCAACTTTTCTCTACCCAGACTGGGGTTGGGTGGGATCAGGTTTTATTCGTGGTCTAATCTCAATAGACTCGTCGGCCGTTTCATTATACAAAGATCCATGTAGTAAAATAAGGATCAAGGAACAGGCTTACATAGCAGGAATTTTGACTCGAGACGTTTGTTGCTTTTTTTGTATAGGTGGCACTTTTTTTTTGGAGCATTTCGTCGATTTGACGATCCTTGACTGGTCTGTTCCGTTTACATAGACCCGATTATTGGTGAGATCTCGGACAGGACCTCTGGTCTTAATGTTCTTTACAGTAGTATAGACCCGATTATTGGTGAGATCTCGAACAGAACCTCTAGTCCTTGTTCTCGTTACACGATCCTTGACAGGTCTGTTACGTTTACATCGACCCGATTATTGGTAGGATCTCGAACTGAACCACTAGTCTTTGTCCTCTTTACAGTAGTACAGAACTGAATATTGGTGAGATCTCCGACCGGACCTCTAGTCTTTGTTATCTTTACTATAATAGTCGCCGATTTGACGGTCCTTGACTGGTCTTTTCCGTTTACATAGACCCGATTATTGGTAGGATTTCGAACCGCACCACTGGTCTATGTTCTCTTTACAGTAGTACAGAACTGAATATTGGTGAGATCTCGGACCGGACCTCTAGTATTTGTTCTATTTACAGTAGTACAGTAGTTTTTGTTCTCTTTGCTATAATAGTCGCCGATTTGACGGTCCTTGACTGGTCTGTTCCGTTTACAGCGACCCAATTATTGGTAAGATCTCGGGCCGGAGCACTAGTCTTTGTTCTCTTTATAGCAATAGAGCGAAATTGTTGCTGATTGTGCGCTGTTTCGTGCGGTTTGTTTCCGTTGTCCAAGATAGTTTCTTTTTGGGATGAGCTGCATTTACCTAAACTCACTTTAAGCCGTTCCGTTCACATAGACTCGTTTATTAGTAAGATCTCAGAACTTGAGGCTTTCTTCTTTTTTAATTCATTACAGTTTTCATTATCCGTTGCATAAGATAATTTCTTTTTAAGATAAACTCAATTTGGCTAACCTCATTTTAAGCCTCTGAAGCTCCAGTTAAGTACAGCTGGGCCTATCTATCGTCTATTTTGGACTTTGTTGCGTTTATTAGTCAGTTTTGAGTTCATCAGCCTTATATATAACACATAGCAACCGTGAATTCTGGATGTCCGAAGTTTTTCTCTGCCTTTCTTTCGACATTGCGGTAGCTCTTATCGGTCGTACAATGAATGCTCGGACTCCAGTTACCGTTGCTTTGACTTAATTTAATTCTTTTTTGAACCACTACTCTTTTTCTCACCCATCATCTATTAAAAACCAATTGAAAATTAGTTAAACTTAATTTTAATTAATTACGACCTCGCCTTTTGTGACTCCACTCGTTTTTTGTTGTTGTAATTACTACGTCATTTGGGTTAAACGTTTAATTTGCAGGCGCAGCAATTTTAGTCATTAATACAAGCAATCTCTCACATTTTCGTTGCAACAAAAGCATTAGCATCCCTTCAAAAAAACTGTCAACCCACCCATACACACACACACACACACCTACACTCGCACAAATTGTATTAACTGCTAAACAGCACGCTTCATTGGTCAATTGACGCATAGAAAACACACAGTGAGGCGACCAACTGACTCTGCTAGCCGCCTGTCACACTGTCACTTGCGCTGGTGGTTGAACAGCACGCACACATACACATACATATGTATAAATGGATTTCGGTGCGTTTGGCTCGGCAGTGCGCGCAGCGTTAATGCTTTGTCAGCTGAGCAAGTCATAAATTTCCTAATCAATTGAGTGTTAAATGTCATTACAACTGCTAGCGAAGTGGCTTCTTTCTGTGTTTTTTTCTTTTTCTTTTTTTACAGTTAGTTGTGTGGCAGCTAGTGCAATTTGCGCCTTTCAAATTTATGGCATTTTTTTTTATTGAAGTCGGTAGAAATTTTGGTACACTTTTTGGCATTTTTCCAACCTTTTTTGTCAGTTTTGTGTGACTTTTGTTGTTTTTGTTGTTATTTATTGCATTTGTAACGGTCCAGAAACGCCGCCAACGCATTAGCCTATTCTAAGAATGAAGTTACATAACAAATTGTATTTATTTACAACAGCATATGTCTATATTTATGAGCTATCTTAGGCTTTTTGCTTTCCTTTCATAACTAAGCTATTCGAGCTTCTAACCTACCACTCAATATTGCGACGCTGAAAGGTTATACAAGCTTCAAACTGTGGACCCGCAACTCATAAATGCTTTTGATAAGCTCTTTGCAGTCAAAAATTACCGAATGGTTGAATCTTAATTCACTATTTCTATAAAGCTTAGTTTGACATGGTCTGTGACTCACTCTATATTTTTTCCACTGAAGAGCTTCACAAGTTCAAAAAATAACGTCCCAGCAGTTGATAGGTGCTTCTGCAAAGCTTTACGAAATCAATAAATGGCAGAGTCATTCAAAAGTAGTCTAAGTTCTTCTTCAAACTTAGTCTTTTTTGGTCTGTGGCTCTATATTTTCTCCACTGAAGAGCTTCACAAGTTCAAAAAATAATGCCCCAGCAGCTGATAGGTGTTTCTGCAAAGCTTTACGTAATCAATAAATGGCAGAGTCATTCAAAAGTAGTCTAAGTTCCTCTTCAAACTTAGTCTTTTTTGGTCTGTGGCTCTATATTTTCTCCACTTAAGAGTTTTACAAGGCGAAAATCACAGCCCAACGTTTAAGTGATGTTCCTGAGCAGATTTAAGTATCCAATAAATGCTTCAGTAAGTTCAATAAGAACTGCAGAGGTGCGTACATAAATACAAATACACTGTGATGCTCTCAAAAAACGTTTTCTCGAGCATAATTATTGCTATTTTCCCTATTCGTTTCACAACTTCAATTCATCCAGCGTCATTCACTCATTAATTCCAACCAATCCCTGGAAAAAGACGTGATACATATCAATACCTTAAGAACATCTAAGACACCTGAGAGAACTACCTCTGCGTAAAACCTTCTATCTCTAAGACCTTCCCAAACCTTTTCTACTTAGTAAGGAAACCCATTAGAATTCATACATATCCCTTAAGAGCCGTGAAGGCTTCAAAATATATGCCAAAGTATGTCCAAAAGGATTTCTCAAAGTTCTGTAATCCTTCTATCTCTAAGACATCTGCATAGATCTTTCTATCTCTAAGACCGGCCCAAACATTTACTTCTTTAAAACAAGACCCAGTAGAGTACACATATGTCTAAATAGCCGTGTAGGTTTCAAAATATCTTAAAATTTCCAAAAGGGTTCTTAAAAGTTATGCAGTTAAATTTGTGATCGCGGCTTCTAAGTGTCTGAAGAGTTTTGATAAGTATCGTATACCATCAGTATAATGTCCGAAGTTTTCGAATTTTGTTTATATTTCTCATCCAAAAACGTCCCTGAGTGTTTGGCAGTATAGTTTTAGTTCTTCGCCAAAGACGGTCTTCAAATTTCTCTACGCAATTTATAAGACCACATTATTAGACCGATCCATCCATTCCGTTCCCAAAACAGTCCGATCTGCGTAACCAGAACGGCCCCAGAACTTGGGTTGTTTTAGACTTCAATTTGAATTTGAGGTTTTAACTCGCAGTAAGACCTTAGGAGCTCAAAACTTACTTTTTAAACAGTGCTGTTCGCTTGGTAATCGAGCTGTGTAGCGGCTGTAAGGGTATAAGTTTACCATGCGGTGCAAATATTGAGCTAGATCCGCCTTTTTGAAGCTTCTGAAGATACTAATGAGCTATTAACTGTGATAATAATTGCTTTCCTGTCATCACTGATCTGATCTGAACGAAATGGACGTGGAGAAGAAAGTTTGTAATTACACTACAGAGCCATGGAATAGGAAGTCCTCAAATCATCACATATGAAAATACTTGGTGAAACTTGAATGAAGTTTTCTTCCACAAGTTTCACTACTTTAATCGACTTGTAGAATAAACTGGCGAGCAGCTCCTAAGAGCACTATGTATACTGGTTTGGTCAATACCAAAAAAAAAAAAAAAAAAAAAAACTCTCCCACCAAGAAAGGCATTAATTAGGCGCCTAATTAAAATGAAGTAGCCAACACTAACTGGTGCGTCAAAAACAAAGCAGTGCCGTCGCTTTTGTCAAGCCAACCCAACCACCGCGCCGCGCCACACCGCCACTTCCGCACAGCTGCAAGTACTTAGAAGCAAGCAGTCAGGTGCCAAATACCAGGTGGCGGTCATACAATGCCGATACAACAATAAATTCGCACCTTATTTTGGCCGCTGGGTGCAAGTGTGCACCAAAGTGGCTTAACTAACTGCCAAAAATATAACTTTCAAAGCTCGTAAGTTTTTCACCCAACCACTGCTTGCAGGTTTCTTTGTGGCGTTCTCTGCTACCGCCACTTTTTATAACCAATTATTACGCTCGTGATGGCCATCAAGCCGAAAATTAAAGCATAGTTGCCACCCACGCGATTACAATTATGCGGCGGCGGCGTTGGGAGAAACGATGGATTTGTTAATCGCATGCGACGTGCAACACGAGCTACTGAGCCACTCGCGCCATAAGCCGCATAAAGCTAAAGGTGCTAAGGCTAAAAAAGTGGTAAATGGCCAACCAGTCTGCCGTGGGGTGGGGTGCGGATTAGCGCTAAAAATGCTGTAAGTGCCAAATTTCGCGATAAGCCGCGAAACGCGAGTCACCAACGCGTACGGCCGTCGTTACACGCCACACTCAGTCGCGCGCAAAACCCTAATTTCCATATTTTGGCGGTAAAAAGTGAAAGTTTACATTTTTTTCTGGCAGTCACTTGCGGCAAATACATTTAAATACGTTACACAATCGATAGTCCAAGGCGATTAGCCATAGCTCGCTGTGCGATTAACGAATTTAACACGCGTTTGGTGTATCCGATAAGCATCTGGTGAATTTGGTGTTGTGTAAAACACCTTAAACAAACCCTTTGGCTATATTCCTTGAACTTCCGTTTAAATTTTGCGGGTGTTTTTCGTTTATTGAATTTTAATCCCACAAATTTCGTTTAATACAATTAGTGACCGATAATCTTCAGCTGCCTTTTAAGGTACTAAGCTTTCTAGGGTAATTTTGAGGCGTGACAGCTTGAGAAATTCAGTGCGATTATTAAAAGTATGAGTGGAATGAGAGATAATATCTATCATGTAATTCTCACCAGTTTTATAACGAAATTTGTGTGAAAGCTTCAACGATTTCTGTTAAGCTTTCAAGCTTTTTATGAATTTGTCATTCGAAATTTTTAAAATAGCTATCCAATTATAAATTTTTACTTCCCTAGCCAAAAAATATAATCCTCAGCTTTAAATAGTTTTTTGTGTGAAAGCTTTAACATAGCCGATAAGCTTTTGATGCTTTCCGTAAAAACAAATTTTAGAAATACCGAACTAAATTATAGCCACATTCTATAAACTGAGCTAAATTTATAGCTAGCAATTTCTAAAAAATCAAGTTAAATTTGTGGCTGAAGCGTACAAATTTTCACGAGTTTTTAATTGAAAATTGTATGAAAGCTTTCAAAAGGATTATTAGCAATAAGGAAAATATCGGTATGTTTTTGTAAAAAGAGCAATATTTTTAGCTTTCTTAGCCCGGATTAGCTGCCGTTTTATAGTGAAATTGATATGAAAGCTTCCATGTGGCTTGGAGCTTTTTATATCAATATTAAAAATGCCAAAAATAGCTGCTAAATTCTATAAAAGAAGGTATTTTTTTGCTGCATTTTTATAGTAAAATTTGTGGTGAAAGCTCTGTGCTTTGGAGCTTTTTGTGAAATGGTTATAAGTTAGAAAAAATTTGATAAATAATTTATAAAATAGTAAATATAAGTATATTTTTGTTTACATATTATTCAATTGGTGTGAAAGCTTTACCATAACATGCTTTGCAGCTTTTTATTCAATGAAAAAATATTCATTGAAATTAGCTCTATTTTTGGCTTTATTAGCCAAACTTTTGTACAATTTTCAGAATTTTTTTGGAAAATCAGTTATGATATCAGCTTCAATGTGCTAAGGAGCTTTTCGTAGAATTACTACTAGAAATGCGACAAATAGTTAAAATAATTTCATAAAGTTATTTGTATTCTTACTATAATGTTTTCCTATTTCTTTGAACTGATTATGAAATTGTGAAAGCTGCGCTGTGCTTTGGAGCTTTTTGGTAAATTATTACTAGAAATGCTACAAATTGTCGCCAAATTTTATAAAGAGCTATATTTTAATCGGATTTTTTTTTAAATTTTTTTTTAATTCCTCATTGATTATAAAAGTGTGAAAGCTTCGATATGCCTTCGAACTTTTTGTGAAAATATTATTAAAAAAGCCAAAAAGAGCTGCAATTTCTACAAGAAGAGCTATATTTTTCCTCACTGTTCATGAAATTGTGAAAAGATTCGCTATGCTTTGGAGCTTTTTTAATTATTACTACTAAAATACCAAAAATAGCTTCCATTTTTAATAAAGAGAGCTATATTTTTGTTCATGCTTTTTCTTACTTCCTGACTGATTATAAAAGTGTAAGAGCTTCCATGTGCTTTTTAGCTTTTTAGTAAATTATTACTAGAAATGCCAAAAGTAATTGTAAAATTTTATAAAAATAGCTATAATTTTTCTCAGATATTTTTTATTTCCATTGACCGATTATGAAAGTGTGAAAGCTTCGCTGTGCTTGGGAGCTTTTTTTAAAACTAATTTCACAAATGCTAAAAATAGCTGCCAAATTCCATAAAAATAGTTATATTTCTGCTAAAATATTTGCTGACTTCGTTTGACTGATTCTTTCCACGCTATTTGGAACCCCTTCCCCCGCCCACTGTTATTTCCACCTTGCCAGAGTGTATAAATCATAAAAAGTTAGTGACTCCGGCATGTCAACAAACGCATTTCCACATAAATTTTCGATACATTAGCACATTTACAGCGCAGACATTGACATGTCAAATGACATTCCTCGCCGGCTGGTGCGGGGGAGGCACGAAATGCGCTTGCGGCAAAGTTTAACCTCAACAAATCAAGTGTAACCGCCCGCATTAATAAGTTGTAGCTAACAAATTGCTACAAGTCGAAATCATTGCGACTGTCAAACATTCATAAGCGATGCATAAATTTCGAATGGTAATAGAAAAACAACAACAACATTGAGCCAGAGTAATGAAAAATTTGTACTAAGAGCAATAGAAAGAAAAGCAACAAAAATGCGCACGCATGGCAGAAATATATGAAATAAATAAATATGGAATATGCAGTGAGTGAAAGGCGGGGGTGGGTTGACAGTTAGTCCGTAAAGGGTTAAACACCTACATTTGTCGGCATGATTTGTGAATTAGTCTAGCACGCATTTAGGCGCGCAAACAAATTGTATTTGAGTGCTTACATAAATGCGTGAAAAGCGGTGATCATAAAAACAACAACAACAACAATAGCAACAATTTGAGTAGTAAAAACCACAGTAATGGGGTTAAAGGCAGCATGTTCGTTGGAAAAAGCCAGACAGCTGCTTCGTTTAAGCCATACTTTCAATATTGTTGTTGCTGTTGTGTTTTTGTATTTGTGTTTCTAATAGTAAATACGCGCCCCACTGCGCTGCTAAGCATATTTTGTCACGCATTGGCCACAGCATAAAGGCACAATAAATTTTTGAGGCATTAGTACCCACTATTGACTTCGTTGAATACTGCGGGGAGGGCGCGGTGTAATGTACGCGCTGAAAGGGTTAAGACAATTAATAATGCGTTACTTATTTGTTTACGTATTTACGTAGCGTTGTGTAGCGTGTATGTAATCGCACACAAAATCAACAAAGTCATAAAAATGAAAATTTAAATTTTTGCTGACAGCTGTCAATTGGTGGAAAATGTCAAAAAGTTATTTTGAAATTTGAAAAAAAAAAAAGCTTCAATTTAGACTGCGCCGGAGCTATAATACTCTTCACAGTTAGCTTTCTTATAGGTTAAGGGGTTATAAAAAGATCTTTATCTAGAATTTCGTTGGACGGAAGGATGAGGTTATATGACAGCTATATGCTATAGTGGTCCGATCTGATAAATTTGTTCGGAGATT
>NW_017537234.1:440081-451484 GCF_001853355.1 Bactrocera latifrons | reverse complement strand
GAGATTATAGCGCTGTCCTTGAGTTATATTTTGTACCAAATTTCTTGAAGATATCTTGTCAAATATAAAAGTTTTCCATACAAGGACTTGAGTTTGATCGGCGATTTTGTATGACAGCTATATGCTATAGTGGTCCGATCTGATAAATTTGTTCGGAGATTGTAGCGCTGTCCTTGAGTTATATTTTGTATCAAATTTCTTGAAGATATCTTGTCAAATAGAAAAGTTTTCCATACAAGGACTTGAGTTTGATCGGTGATTTTGTATGACAGCTATATGCTATAGTAGTCTGATATCGGCGTTTCCGACAAGTGTTGAGCTTCGTAGGGAGGAAGAAGCGTTGTAAAATTTCAGAGCCCTCTTTCACTCTTCTTCCAAAAATAATGTCCTTAAAAGAACTTCGAATATATCTAAACTTTTTGAACTAACAGTGTCCAAATCGTAGTTTCATTTTGACGGCGTGTGCAAGCGTTTACGTGTATCTGTTCGAATTTCAGAGAACTGTAAAATACCAAAGTCAATAGGTCATTGGATGCGTATTTTTGATATGCAAGTCAGAAAGTTGGATCAATCATTGATTTTACGTTGTATATTCGTTGGCTCTTTACTTTTCATTGCGACCGTGAAAGCTTTTTTTCACGAGTTTCAACCTTGGCAATCTTGTTTTTGATAAGTGTTGTCCAGCTTACTGGAAATGGCTACCACGTATGCCCACGGTCTCGTATTGGCACATCACAGATTCAAGGTACACCAGATAGCACAGTCAGTAGGAACCTCAAAACGTCACATGGGGAGTCACTACTTATCTTACGTTCGGCGAATCCGCCACAAAATAGTATGCTCTTCCATTATAGCTCACACCTTTCCTGGCCTCTTTATTCGAGTTAAGTTAGGAATTGTCCACCCTTTTCATCAAACTGACTAAATTTGGCACCTTGCGATTTAATTTTGTTTCCGAACTTAGAAAAATTATTGCCGTCTCCGAATCCTACTTTAGAGACGTCCACTAAATTTTTTTTCCAACAAAGTACCGAATTGTAAGGAGACAATGTTGGGAAATAGATCCCCATTTTCAAAAATTTTAATTTTTATATTGAAGACTAAGTTCATATGGGTTCGTCGTTAAGGCAGTTTCTTGCTTTGACTATAGATTTATGCTTAGAAACGACTTAGCTCGTAATTTGGCTAAATATACTTAAAAATGTAGAGAGTGCCAGATTGAGTTCTTGACTGTTCTTTACGCAAAATTGGGAAATGTAAAGAATATATACAAAAAAGCCCATAATTATTAGAATTACAAAATAGAGAGATTTAAAAATATTTATGGTATTGCCAGATCGTAGTTTTGGATTAATTTTATAGACAAAATAAATTGAGTTTTAGAAAAAGCATTTCCAAAAAATAATCATCATCGTCAATAAAAAAACTTACAAAAAAATCAAGGTTTATGTGGTTTTATGGTTTTAAGACAAAATAAATTACTGAATGACAAAAAAAAAAAAAATTAAAAAATAGAAGCATAATCATGCAAAAAAAGAAAACTCAAAGCAATTTTTGGAGTTGCCATATTGAAAGTTTTGATTATTATTTTAGACAAAATAAATTGGTTGCTAAAAAAATATTTCCAAGAAAAAAAAACAGAAAGATAAAACTGAAATAAATTTTTTGGTGTTGCCAGATTGAAACTTTTAAACAACTTTTTAGGTAAATAAAATTTGGATAGTTAAAAATAGTTACCAAAGCACATTAACACAGAAAAAGCTAAAAATTAAAAATCTTTTAGGTGCTGCCAGATCTAATTATGTGATGAATTTTTTGACAAAATACAAAGAATGGTATGAAAACAATTTACTTACAAAAAGAAAAAGTTTCAAAAAGAGCAAACTTACAAATATATTTTGGGGTTGCCAGATCAAAATATTTGATGAGTTTTTACACAAATTAAATTGTTTGGTTTAAGAAGAAATTCCAAAAAAAAAAAGAAAAAAAATCGTAATCATTAAAAAAGAGAAAACTTCAAAAAAGATTAGGTATTGCCAGATGGAAATTTATTTAGCAAAATAATTTGTATGTGTAAAAGTGGAAAAATATTTATAAAAAAAAATCATTCAAAAAAAGAAAACTTAAAAAAATATTTGGTGTTGCCAGATAGAAGTTTTCATAACGTTTTTTAAGTGTGGTGAATTCGAAGATATAAAAATTTATAGGAAAACTCAGTCTATATTTTTTCCGAATTGTTGTTTTTTTTTGTAACTTTTTTTAAATTATTAACTAATATTACCGTCCTTTTCCCATTACCAAAAATTACTATTTACAATAAATGAGAATAGGAACAATGCCACTCTAAACGACAAAAAAATTAAATGCACTTCACATATTTCAATTGTCTGCATCCACACTAAGTAGTATGTGGGTCCTTTGCCCTCACACCCTGTCTTTTGTCACTTCATTGCACATCCCTTCGTAATTACCGCTACACATATCACATTTATTTTTCTTTATTTGTATTTGTGTCTGTGTTTTGTTTTGATAACTTTATCAACTTAAGAGTATTCGCATATCCACTGCACCCTCTTCACGCGCTCTACACTCCACTCTCATGCAATAAATTGTTTATAATTTTTGAAATTGACAGCCGCAGACAATCGCCACACATTGACTTGCATATCAAGTCGAAAATCGATGAGGTCTCAATACGCGCGTACGATTATCAATGCCACCCCCCCCAACGAATAAATGAAAGTTAGCTGCATTTATAGCCAAGGCACATGTGTCACATGCCACATGCCACACTCAGCTACAGCAGTTACACCAGCAGCAGTAAAATATATATACTTACTAGTAGCTGTAATGGTCACTTACATATGCAGGGGTCAGCCACTGACCCGACCCTGAGTGACCGAAGCGCACGCTGGTCCGCGTTGTTGCAATTTGTCACAGCCCAAAAAAATTTTGTGTCAATTGCAGCTCGCTAACTGGGGAGTGCAGGCTGTAACTTTTGTTAGTTTATTGTTGTTATTCGATTTTCATAGCTGTTACAACAACTGATGCTAATCAAACATTTATTGTATTTGAGCGTTACAGCATTTGTCGGTAGAGTGGGTAAGAGAGAGAGAGAGAGATCTTTACTGTAGGAATTAGATAGAGATATTAAATTCGTAAGAAATCCATTAGAAATATTTCATTACATATATACAAACAATACCCGTCACTGCTGTTAAATATTATTATTTAGCAAAAGCTTCTATAAATTGTAGCAATAACAGTTAAGTCTACTATTGTAAAATATTTTTGGGTTGTGGAACATATGTGGAATCTGTTTAATTTTCCACAAAAACATGCGCTTTCAACGTTTTAATTATTTAGAAACTAAAAGTGCTGAACTTACATGTGTATTACATGTGGAACGTAATTTTTAGAAGGAAATTTGATGTATTTGGTAATAACACTTTTCATTTTACTACTCGGAAACTATGTTGGGTGCAAATTTTTTTAAGGTGTATTTACCATAATTATTATTTCCTTTACAAATTCACAAAATACCTACAAACATACATGCTGTCTGGAAATTTGAGTTGCTGTCCCCCCCTGCTTTACTAAAATTGAAACTTTCATATAAAAATTAGATTTTTCTTTAAAGAAGTGATTCAGTTTCGTTGAAAAGGTATAAGTTTCGCCATAGTCAATAATACATAATTTGTAAAAATGGGAAATTTTATGCAGAAACCACGATTTTCAGCTAATTAGTATCATTATTACCTGGAAAGTATCATAGAAAATAGAAACTATAAGCCAATAATGCGATTTGGCACATTTTGTAAATGTGGGACATATGTGGATCGTATGTGAACATGCTTAGTTTTTGCGAAAAACATGCGTTTTCAACATTTAAAGTAGCTAGAATTTTATACGGCAAAAAATATTGTGTATCGCCTGTGGAACGCATGTTTTATATCTGCAATTTTGAATATTTTTAAATGCTTGATATTTTTCTTTCAAAAGATAATGTTTTCTGCAATTTTTCTTAATATTTTTCTGCATATTTTTTCGGAAACCTGTATTAATTGAAGAAATACTTACTTTTCATTGGTTTCTCTATCCTATTTTTTTTATTTTTTGTAAAGAAAAAACTGTATTGTGTTTGTTTTTATTTAATTAATGCTTCATGTAGAAGTATCTTTATTACTAATCAATATGCATTTATATAGTTTTATATATGTATAAATTTAATTGTAACTATGTACATTACTGTGAATTTTGTATATATGTATGTATTTATATGCATTTAAATTAGTACATATTAATAATTTTTTATTTTTATATTATATGTTTCTTTTTTTAACTTCATACACTGTGTTCTGCTTTTTGTTGCTTTCTCGCTTAATGTACTCAAAGGATAAGTGGGACTTTATGCATTTTTACACTAATCAATTTATTTATTTTTTTTTTAATATATATATATAAATTTTATAGGAATTTATAAATATATATTTGTATGTGTGTACTCTATATACGCTTGTGTTTTATATATACTACATTTAGGTTAATTTTTTGTAGTTTAAAGGGTGGCAATTTCACATACTCGGTTTTAAGCTTTTGCTGAGAAATTGTGTTTTACTAATTATTTTATTTATTTTTTTAATTTTAATAACTTAATTTATTTACATTCAGCATTATTCCTGAACTGCTGTGTTATTTCTTTTTTTTTAAATATAATTTTTTTTTTTTAATTTTTGTTAATTACAGTGTGTTCTTTTTAAAATCGATTTTTTTGCCATTTTTTATTTTAACCTATATTAATTATTTTCTCGGTTGTCAACACTGATTTTTTTAAATTTTTTATGCTTTGTTGCACACCGAAATTTTTAACAGCGCAAAACAAACAAATGTGTAATTTTTAATTAATATTTCAGTGCATTAATTAACTATAATTAATATTGCTTTCCCATTTTGTTTTACAGTGTATTTTTTTAAATTGATTTGTTGCACTTTTCGGCTGAAAAAGTGTTGTTTATTTTTCACATATATTTAAAACTTAATTTAACATTTTTAACTAAACAAAAAAAAAAAAATATTTTAAAACATTATTACATGTAAGTGAGGAACATATTGAACTGTTGCAAAAACAAATTATTAGCATTTAAAAAATTTAAACTAAATAATACAAGCCTTTACGCCTATTCGTTATATATTTTAATATTTTTTTAATTATTTGCAGAAAAAATTACACATTTATACAATGTCCTATGTTAAATTATAATACTCTGAGCGTGTAATGTTGAATGCCACGCCCTCTCCTAAATTTAGTAGGCATTTTTTTGGGTTTTCGGGGGCAAGTCACTTACATATTCGGCTAAAGAGAAGTGTTTTTAAATATTTTTCACAGTGTACGTGCGAAACAATTAAGAGAAATGTGATAAGATAACTTTTTTTTCAAAATTAAACACAATTATATTTTTATGCAAATTAGCAGCAAGAACTAAGTTTTAGTAGTATTTTTAGGTTTTGTTAGAAAAAATTATATTTTTTACACTGAAAGTAACTCTTTGGTTTGAGAACTTAAAAAGTTAACTAAATTTAAAACGCAAAAGTGTACAAAATCAAAATTTTTTAGTTATATGATGCTAAATCTATATAAATAACTATGTGTGATACAATACTTGCAGATATAGTTGCTGGTGTAGGCAGAGGCGCCAGTTAAACAAAAATATAACATTAAGCAGCTAAAAAAAATGCTCAAAGCAAATGTAGAATGTGTAAATGTAGAAAAAAAGTATGGAACGTATGTGGATTGTATGTGGAACATAACTAGTTTATGATGATTTCAACGTATAACTAAAAGCAAAGTATTTTCGTAAAAGAAATGTGTTAAATTTGAGTGGATGTTATGTAGAACGTAAGCCAAAAATGAAATGTGTGCACAAAATTCAATAAATTTGCTTTTAGTGCCTTGCGAAACAAGTATTTCACATGAATCGCTTATAGTACAGCATTGTTAAGCTAGCCCCACATTATTTTTGCTTAACTGCCGCATTTATGCACGAAAATACTCTTTTTAGTAAACATTTGTGTGTGGATCGTATGTGGAACATAATTTTAAACAAGTAGATAAACGCTTTCAAGCTTATTTGTTATGCTACTTAAGCTAAATATACATAGATACTTATTATTATATACATACGAGAGACAAGTAAAGGTGCATTGGCGGTAGAGGCTTAAACTGTGACACTACACTCTAGCCTTAGCCTAGTAGCCTAACAAGCAATTGACATATTTTTGTCGCAGTGTAGGTTGTTGACTGCCATTTTGTTAGCTGCATTGCCACCGCGTTCATATGCGCGTAGGCTCCTTTGTAAGCCCACTAAAGCAACAGGAAAACCTGCTCTTGCGGTCACACATCGTCGAGATCGATAACGGACGAACGGTCGTTATCGTCTCGATCAAACAAATGTCACTGATCCACTTGTGTTGGTGTCTTACGTTGCAGCTCCTCCAAAGCGCCGCTGACCAGCGCACCAATACCAATACCCATGCCCACACCAGCGCTGCTGCCACTACCATTGTGTTGCACTTCCAAACCGTTGACCATTTTCTCGATACTCTTCAGCTCTGAGGGTGAATTCTGCCGCTTCAGCAGTGATGGTGGCGTCGTTGGCGACATAGAAATCGGACGCGTCGGCGGTGAGTTGGATGAGGCACGTGGACGTGGACTGGAGCTCAAACTGCGCGGTCCATTTTCTATACTGCTACCGGGACCACTACTGCCAGGTCCCAGTGTTGAGGCATCTCCAGCGCCTGACGGGCCACCGCGATTCGCATTCGAACCAGGCGTAACGGCATCAAAGGCAGAGCCCAAACTGCCAGGCAAGCTGTATGGCGAGAAACGATGTCCCTTGAGTCCCTGTAGCGGTGAGACGGGCGTATGTCCTGAGTAGTGTCCGAATAAGGCGGGATGTTGTGCGGCGAGCGCCAATTGCGCGTTGAATAGCAAGCCCGGATTGAGACTGGCCGGATTCATGGCGGCGGCCGCAGCGGCCGGATTATGTAGCAGCCCCAGATGCGGTGGCGGATAGAGGCCATGTGGATAGAGGTAAGGCAACAGATGCGGCGACGGGTGTATCGGTGGGCCTACCGATATGTTCGGTGAAGGATATGCGCCGCCAGCTGCATTTAAACCACCAGCAGCGCCTTCTTTCGGACTGCCCGACGAGGTGGGCCGGAATGCACCACCCGTGCTGCCGCCTACACTCTCCGAACAGCTCGAATCGCTGCCATCACGTTCGACATCGTCGGATTGTAGACGACGACGTAGAGCTTCTTCGTTCGCATGATCGCCGGCACCGGCCAAATGGTTGAACCAGGCTGCAAGGGCTTTAAATTGGTTAGAAAAATGGAATCGATTAAATTAAATAAACAAAAAATGGCGGTAATAAGAAAATAAATGTGTGAGCTGAAACGTGCGTAATACTACTTAGCATAAAAATGTGGATGCACGATCTGAAGTGAGCTAAGCTCTCTTCTGACCTTACTTCAAGCATGTAAAATACTATTATTTAGACCTACCGGATTGCTGATGCGCATGCATCTGTTGCAACGAATGACTCAAAGGCAATAGTGGGCTCTGCGGCGGTCCGACCACATCCAACAGCTTGTCCTCGTCGTCCGCCTGATTGTCGTGTAGCGCCGCATGCGGATGCAAGTGGTGCGGTGGCCGACCGGTATGACCCAAATGCAGTGGCGCACGTGAGCTGCTAACATGTGTCGGATTGAGTTTGTCCGAATCGGACCCGCGATTCGACATGAGGGCTTGCCTGTAACAACAATTGGTGGAATGGCAAAAGGCTAATTAGAATATCCAAGTACAAGTTGAAATTTATGTATAAATGTATAAATATGGTGTTAAGAAAGATTTTGTAAGCTAGGTGACGGTAGAATTTCGAGAGGTTCAGATTCTGAGAGATTTTATAAGGAGTCTTCTTCCATCAGTGTTTAATTTGTTGATTAAAAGAAATCATATACCACTGAAGCGTCAAATATTTCATCTTCTGACTAATTTCTGAGATGCAAATCTCAAGGAATATCTCTCTGAAAACTGAGAAAGAGAGACGCATAATGTTTGATATTCAGATAGCGAGAGGCACTGTGGTTTATACGGAGGACGAGGGAGGCATATAAATATATATTTGTAAAAGAGACACAGAACTTTAGAGAGGCAGAGAGAGAGAGAGAGAGAGAGATACAGGCAGGAAAATTGATTGTTAAAGGGAGACGTAAAAAGATAAATCGGGAGATGGAAATAGGCGTAAATATATCGCTGAGAAAGAGTGAGAGATAGACAAACTAAACAAAAAAATGGAGAGAGAAAAACTCAGAACTTTTGAGTCAGATATGCGCATAGAAAGAAAAAAGTTAAGAGAAAGAGAAATATAAATCTAGAGATGGAGCCATGCAGAAAGATAGATCTTGCGTGAGTGAGAGACACAGAGGGGTATATAGATGTGAGAAGTGGCAGTGGGAGACACCGAAGGGTAGAGAGAGAAAAACTGAGAACTTTTGAGAGATACAGATGCTCATATAAAGATATACCGTAAGCTAGTAATAGAGAGACATATAAATCGAGAGATGGAGATATGCGAAAAGATATATGTATATTGAATAAGTGTGAAACACAGAGTGATAAGGAGGGGCAAAAATAATAATTAGAGAGAGTTAAAGAAAAACACCTAGAGAGAGAAACTTAAAAAGAAAAGGGGATAGATTTCGATAGACTCAGAAAGAGAGAGACCGACTATAAAAAAAACAGAGCGGGAGAGAGAGAGCGCTCACATACATAAGTGACTTCTTTTACATAATCACAGAGGGAGCGTAAGCTCTTCTACATCTTTTTAATCACTTATTTCGGTTTCTTAGAGCGATAAGCTTCCTCAATTTAGAGAATTTTGCTACACTTCCACTTCAAAAACACCTGCACTACCCAAAACAATAGACACCCTATAATCTTCCCAAGAGTACTTGCTCCAGTAATTAGCTGACATTACAAAAAATCAAAAATAATCCGCTAAACACAATCAAACGCTGCTCGAAAACACTTAAGCTCCCCCGCCACAACAGCTGACAGCTTATAAGTCACTGACACCAGTGTGTCACAAAAGTATGCGCACAATGAGTGCAAAGTGTATGGCATTAGTGCTATTGTAGCGTAAATAAAGTGAATGCGGCAGGAGATTGCTGGTAAAGTGACGACACTAATACCGCTATGTGTGAATGTATGTTTGTGTGTGCTCATATACTCGTAGATACCGTTATTTATGTTGTGCGTGCGATTTTTGTGCGAAAGGGTTGCATGGATTCGTTTGTAGTGTATATTTTTGATTGCCCGCCACTTAGTTATGACAAATTTTTCTAGCTGCGCTGCGAAAAGGGTGCGATTGTTTGACAAATATGCGTGTAGCGGCTTTGTAGAAGGCTTCGATTTCTTTTTCGTTTATTTTTGCTTTATGAATAGCACTTCAGGGACGGCTTGCCTTTGACTCGATATGGGTTTATAGCAAATAAGGCGCTTTAAATGTCGAACAGTGGCGAGAGTAGAGCTGTGATGAGAAATATTTTTATGTGTGGATGTTTGTGTATGCTTTTATATGGGATTGTGCGTGTGTGTATGTTGCTACAAATGAAAACATTAAGCATTAAGGACATTAGTAAGCTAGGATCAACGTTACAAATGCTTGCAATAAGGGCAATTCTGAAGCAGCACGCGGTGATATATATACATACGTATATATATATATATGTTCATATAAAACATGAAAAAAAGTTAAGTACGGCTGCACTGAAGTCTTAATACATTGCACGAATAAAGAAGTTTTCCTTACAAAAGCTCGATTGCGATTGCTTACTTTGTATGACAGATATATGCTATAGTAGTCCGATCTGCACAATTTCTTGAAATATTGCAGAGTTGCCTTGAAAAGTAATGTGCGGATAATTTCATGAAGATATCTCTTTAAATAAAAAAGTTTTCAATACAAAAACTTGATTGCGGTCACTCACTTTGTATGGCAGCTATATGCTATAGTAGTTCGATCTGCACAGTTTCTTGAAATATTGTGGCGCTGTTTTGGGAAATAACTCATACTAAATTTCGTGCAGATATCTCTTCGAGTAAAAAACTTTTCCATACAAAAATTTGATTTCGAGCGCTCACTTTGTATGGCAGATATATGTTATAGTAGTTCGATCTGAACAATTTCTTGAGATATTGTGGCGCTGTCTTAGGAAATAACTCATGCTAAATTTGGTTCAGATATCTCTTCGAGTAAAAAAGTTTTGCATACAAAAACTTGATTTCAAGCGCTCACTTTGTATGATAGCTACTTGCTATAGTTGTCCGATCTGAGCAATTTCTTGAGATATTGTAGTAATGCTTAGGATAATAATTTATGCCAAATTTCATGAAGATATATTTTTAAATAAAAAAGTTTTCTATACAAGAACTGGATTTTGATCGGTAGGTTTGTATGACAGCTATACGCTATAGTGGTCCAAAATCGGCGGTCTCGACAAGGCCCAACGACTCAGCTTATCATGCTGTTATACTTTAAAGGGTCTCTAACATTTCCTGCTGGGTATTACAAACTCCATACAGAGTATAAAACATATAAATATATTTTTTGGCATACCATAAATAATATGAAATTCATACAAATTCATTAGTGTGCAGGAAATTCGGCGTCAAAGCAGTTTAGGGTGGCTGCAAAACGCAGTTACAATCATAACAACAACAACAATAAAAACAATATTAATGATTATGTTATTGTTGATGCTGCTACTGTTAATGTGTTAATGCATATTGTTGTTATTGTAGCACTTCAGTGTAAATTACTCGCAGTGTTGCCATTGCTACGCAGTAACCCTTTCAAGCGTCTGGCACGGCGCGTTTAGAGTTATACTTTTCTCACACACACACGCACACACATCCATACATAAATACAGCCACACATTAGTTATGAAAATATTTGCGATTTCTATCGCCCAAACGACGGGTGACAAATAATTGCACGAAAAATGCCTGCGTTAATTGTTGCGGCTTGCGGTTGTAGTCGGCTGCAGGCGGTCGGTATGCCGATTATGGCATGGAAATGATGCCAGGAAACGGCGTAAATGAAGTGCTTAAAAAGAAGTGAATGGGGTGTAACAAAAGTCAGCGTTGGGCAGGTTAGAAAGCGCTTTGAAGGTGGAGATTAGAAATAATTGCAGTTTTTCATTTGGATGGATTAATTTTTTTTTCGCCTTAAATTAATTTAAAGATTGCTTTAAATTTATATCTTGAATATTTGTTTTATTCAAATTTATGTTCTTTAATTTCATTAAACAATTTCTTTTTAATTTATTTATCTTTAGTTA
>NW_017537234.1:437452-438730 GCF_001853355.1 Bactrocera latifrons | reverse complement strand
ATTTTTATTTAAATTATATTTTAAACTTTTTTTATAATTTTTTATTGCGTTGAAAGCAGTCACTTTTTAAGTGAGTAGTATTAAGCCAATTTGGGGTTGGAAATATTCAATAAAGACCATAAATCGGTGCTGAATAAGTTTTAGTGCCAGCTTGGCATTCTTCCATTGCCTCGACAGCAGTTTCATGCAACAAAATGAATTATTTTATATAAAAAAAAAAAATGTCACAAAAATAATGAAATGAATTAAAGGCTTGAAAAATCTGTTGGAAAGCAGCAAGAAATCCACAAAAAGTGAGGCTGAAAGGCGCCTGCAACGCAATTAAGGAAACGCTAATTGGTGGCATTTAAAATTTCCGCTTGCCACGTAGAGAAAGTTGCAAAATGCCACTTACAGTTGCTGCACCGCAGCCACCAACCATTTGAGAGTGCGAAGAGTGAGAGCCTTTGTAAGTATGTGTGTGTGTGTAAGTTCTTATTTAAATGCGTCTGTGAAATCGCAACTGTCAGGCGACAAATGCAGCATCAGCAGGAAAACGCACAGAGTGAAAGGAAAACTATAAAGACGCACAAAGAAAGCGGGCAAAAGGAGTAAACAGTGTGGCGCTGCGACAGCTAATTGTGCGCACAAAAGGAAAGCCACCGAGCGATAAAATGCATTTCAGCCAACGCCCGCGGGCTATTTACGGCCGAGTCATGGCGAGTAAGTGCTGAGAAACGGCGTGATTAAGGGCAACAAAAGGATTACGGTGGAAGGGGGAGTGTGTATGTGGCAAAGGAGTACGGTAGCAAATTGGCTGCATAAACAATGTATGCTTTCGATAAAGCAAAAAGCATCGTTTGGGCGCAAATGAGATTCGCATGCTGCGCGGCAAAGCGTTTTTCGCAAACTCCGAAAACAAATTTCCAAAAGAAAAAAAAAAAAGAGTGTAAATTGCAAAAAGCATTGCAAATGAAATGTTGCGCGAGTAGTCTTGGTCTATTATAGGCAAAGTGGTGTGCTGCGCAAACAAAAGCACGGAAATGATCATTTAAATGTGTTGCCAACAGCACACACGGGGGTCCGCTGGGTAGTGTGTGAATTTTCTTAGAAGTGAGCATGTGTTTAAATATTTGCATTCAATTTTTTTTATGAATGAGAGAAAAACTTGTTTTCAATCTGTTTTTGGTTTTGTTAAGCCTTTTATATACATACATACATATTTATGTACAAAATTTTTATTAATTTTTAATGAAAATTTGGAACAAAAATTTTTATGTTTTATTCATGTTTATAAAA
>NW_017537234.1:435440-436769 GCF_001853355.1 Bactrocera latifrons | reverse complement strand
TTTTTTTGTAAACAATTTTTTCTGCAAATTAAAAAAATATATGTTTTCGTGTTACTTTTTTTTAAATTATTATTCGAAAACCATTATACATACATATATAATCGAAAAAAAGTTATTTCCTTTTAGATTTAATTTTTTTTCTTAATTTTTTAATTTTTTTTTTGTAATCATTAATTTTTTTTCTTAATTTTTAATTTTTCTTTTAAATTAATAAACTGTGTCTTGGAAATATTTTTATAAAATTTCTCATACACACGAAAATGCATCATATATCTAAATTTGAGCAAATGAAAATGTCTTGCCAGCAGAAAAACAGCAATAATCACTAATCACAAGCCAAGCGGCAGGCTATAATCGGCTTACTGTAAAAGAATTTCGCACAATTTAAATGAAAATTGCAAATTGTGGGTATTGTTGTGTGCCACCAGCGCCCAAATGCCGCTATAATGCACGCCCTTGCCAAAAAATTAACAGCTTAAAGCGCTTAAGACACCCACCAAGCGCTAACAACCCTCCCAGCAACCAAAAAACACCTAAAAACAACAACAACAATGAACGAAGGTAGATGCTTGCCACACATAATAAAAAGTGTAAATATGCCGCCCACACAAAGCAATTTGCGCGCATTCAAAGCCACAATCAAGACACATGCCTTAGACGTAAGAAGAGTAAGAAGGAGAAATTTGCGGGCTTCACGCCTTTGAAAGAAGTTGCAATTTTTTTTGGCCTTTTTTCTCCTTTTGTTTTCCTATTAGATAATTCGTAAATTACACAGCCCAGCTACTGGATAATATGTGGTAATCACATGGCCGAATAACAAATAAATAAAAAATGTTGCATGCCACACGGTTAACAGACATGTTACGGTTAATATGGGCCGCACGTACAGGATGTGCCGCGCAACGATCCGTCGGCTGGGTGTCTCGGACGGTTTTGGTAGAGGTTGGTGTGGGGTTGTGGTGTCGGGGCTGGCGTGTTGGCTTCTAAGTGACTGATGGGCTTTAAATTGATTTAATATTAAATTAGTTTGGCAGTTCACAGGACTGGGACGTACGGGAGTTAGCGATGAATTACAGAAAATAGTGATGTTAATTTTCTTTTAGAATTGGGCAGGAGGAGGTGGGTGAACGACTGCTATGTACAAAAACTAGTCGAAAGTTTTAGTTCGAAAGCTTGAAGGACTAAAAAACGAAATTTTATAAAAAAAAGAGAACATATAGGCTTCTCAAAGAGACCTCGTGCTTAATTAATTTTTGCTAATTTTTTAAATTAATTATTTTCTTAATTTTTTGTTAACTGTATCAAATATTTTTTCTTATTCTAATAATT
>NW_017537234.1:433902-434997 GCF_001853355.1 Bactrocera latifrons | reverse complement strand
CAAAATCAAGCATTGTATGGAATCTTTTGTTTTTGTAGGGTATTAGTGGTTGTTAAATTTTTTTTTTTTTGATATTTTATTTTATTTTATTTTAATTATACCTAATTTAATTAATTAATTTTAAATTAGGTATAATAAAAACAATGATGACTGTCTCTTATACACATCTAGATGTTATTGTTTGTAAATTATATATTGAGAGAGGAAAACAAAACCAAAAGAAAATTCCACAAAAAAAATTTCTAAAAAAAATTTAATTTGCTGACATCCACTAAATCAACCACAAAAAGCCCACAATCAAGCGCCGATAAATTAATTCACAACACGTTAGCGCAATTTTCACACAACACACAGCGACACAAACATATATGCAGACAAATTTTCAATTATCCCAACGCTTGTGTGCCACAAATTGCATATGTGTGCGCGTCAGAGTCTCAGCTCAAAGCCGAAAATTGTAAAGCAACCAGGCAAGGCAGCTGAAAAAGAAAAAAATCCACCATAATAAGCCAATTTTCTATTAGCGACGTCGGTTTTGGCTCCCTTAAGGCCACGCTGCATCTTAAAAAACCAGGCGTTGCTGGCCACACTTGACTCAATGCGGCGGCGGCGGCGGCAGCTTTTATTTTTCGTGCCGCACTTTGTTTCCATTTTGGTTGCAAGCAAACACCTACAGCACGCTGCTTGCGGCCGCACCAAATTGCCATTCGCACACATCAAAGGGCTGGTAATTTTATTTGGCGCAATTTTCTAGCCTTGCCTCTTTGACGCTACCAACTTTGCGCCCTGTTGCAGGCTTTTACGCAATTTAAATGTTGCACGTTGGCAACATTTGGTTTTGTGCGATAATTTGAAAGTAAACGTCACACATGTTCGTTAAATTGCGGATGTTGAGGGTAGGTGCAGAGAAAAATGTGTTCTTAGCATGCTTTTAGGCGTTTAAGCTTTTATTTTTTAGAAGAATGTGCAGTAGTGCCGTATTTTTTTAAGAGGGTTCGGTTTTGGCATTGTGCAAATAACACTGGATGTCAGATTAATATATGTATGTGGGGGTTTTTTTTACAAGAATATCTCCTAATTATTTAAAATTTTATT
>NW_017537234.1:431372-433378 GCF_001853355.1 Bactrocera latifrons | reverse complement strand
TTTTGTTTTAATTTAATTTTTAATTAGTTTTTGTTTTCTTAATAATTTTTATTTAATTTAATGTTATAAATTTAAAAAGTTTCATGCTTCCTAAATTTACCGCACTCAACGCTCTGCGGCTACCCTACAGCATTTGCACTTATTAGCTTAGCATACCTAAAGGCATGGGTGCGAATAAAAATTCAATACGGAAATGCTTTGCATATTTTATGGCCATTTTTCAATTATCTAGCACGTATATGCCGCTATGTGCCACAAATAAATTTATGGTCTATTTGTGGTTGGCAAATTTCAATTTTCGACACACGAAAATTCAGTCAAAAATAACTTTTTTCTTGTAATTTAAATGCATGCCAGCAATTGTTTTGGTGTAGACACTTTGTTGTTGTTGTTTTTGTTATTGTTGCTAGTTATATTTGCAGCTGTCTAGCACGGCAGCAACAGCATCAGCCACATTTAAATAAACGCCAGCGGCTATTTCATAATATATGAGCTTTTAATCCTAAAAGTATGCTATGGTGTTGTGAAAATTTATGAAATATACCCCGAGTGGTCAGCTGTCGCTAAAAACTGTATAATAATAGAGTGAAAAGAGTGGCGTCAACTGCGCAAAACAACGGTCAATGCCATGCTGTTGTTATATGCACTTATAAGACTATGTTGCCACAAATAACAACAACGCCTATAAGCCGACAATACTGGTGCACAACCGATGCTTTTGATTTTGTTGCGTTCATGTGTTTACAGTT
The DNA here is from genome assembly GCF_001853355.1 of Bactrocera latifrons. Lineage (NCBI taxonomy): Eukaryota > Metazoa > Arthropoda > Insecta > Diptera > Tephritidae > Bactrocera > Bactrocera latifrons. Next base: position 432,629 of record NW_017537234.1, on the reverse strand, counting down.
ATTTTCTTTATGYACTTTTTTGTTTGTTTGTTAGCTTTGCAAAACATATTAGCAACATGCAACACGTGCAACATGCGGGCTATTCGTGCGATATGCCACATTTATTTGGCTGTGTGTGATTGTATTTGTGTGTGTATGTGTAAGTGTGTTATTAGGCGCGTCTGAGCCGCGTTTTACAAGCGGATTTGTGTTGTCATTTCGCGCCAGCGAGCAAATGAGTGCCGTCCGTTAGGTATCTAAATGTCACTCTCGGTAAGCAGGGCAACGGCAATTGGTGCTTAGGTGAATGACGGATCATGGCGAGAACACTTCGCAAGCAAATATAACGTAAATAGTAGTTTATTCGCTATATTTTGTTAATATATTTTATATATATGTTGTTAATATATTTTATATATATGTTGTTAATATATTTTTATATAGTTTTATATATTTTTATATATTTTTTTACCCTGAGGATCGATATAGTGAAAAACTTAAGATACCCAATATCGATTTATGAGATATCAATCTAAAATTTTGCACATATCGTTTTCGTTCCAAGACTCTGCTCACTCGCTTGGAATCGCTTTTATCGGACTACTATAGCATATAGCTGCCATACAAACTGAATGATCGGAATCTAGTTCTTGTATGAAAAACTTTTTTATTTGACGACATATCTACACCAAATTTGACACAAATTATTACTCTAGGTAATAGTATAAAATTTCGATGAAATTATTCAGATCGGTTTACTATAGCATACAGCTGCCATACAAACGGATCGTTCAATATTGAGTCCTTGTATGCAAAACTTTTTCTTTTGATGAGATATCTTCAGAAAATTTGGCGTGTACTATTATTCTAGACAACGGTACAAATTACGAAGAAATTGTTCAGATCGGACCTGCATAGCATATAGTTGCCATACAAACTGAAAAGCCAGAGTGAAGTCCTGGTATGGAAAACTTTTTTATTTAAAGAGATATTTTCACGAAATTTTCCAAGGATTATTGTTCAGTACAACGGTGTATTCTCTGAAGAAAATGTTCAGATCGGACCCATATATCATATAGCTGCCATACAAACATACCGAACAAAATCAAGCATTGTATGGAATCTTTTGTTTTTGTAGGGTATTAGTGGTTGTTAAATTTTTTTTTTTTTGATATTTTATTTTATTTTATTTTAACATCATTGTTTGTATTATACCTAATTTAAATTTAATTTAATTATCATCATTGTTTTTATTATACCTAATTTAAAATTAATTAA
>NW_017537234.1:430121-431266 GCF_001853355.1 Bactrocera latifrons | reverse complement strand
CCAATTGTTGTTAATTGAATTTTTATTTTAATTTAATTTTATACCTTACTTAAATTGTTACTAAATTTTTTTATTATATAACCAACATCCTCCCCACTCCATCTAACCTCCCTGCCCAGCAGCAAACTCAATTGATTACTCTATCAAAAATTACCGGAAATCCGATACCGCCGTCATGCAAGACACAGTCACCGAGTGTCGAGTGACGATGCGTACGAAACAATAGCCGAATAGAAAAACACTTAAAAGCGCTTGTGAACTGCCGTAGAGCGCTTAGTGGCGTTAATGCAGGATATTCATTAAGGATAAGCGGCAAGGGTTCCAGGGGCCCTTCAACTGTGTGTGCTTGTATGGAAGTTCTTATATGTGTGTGTAAAGCAGAGTTGCTTCCCAATATATCTTTCTATATGGTTTGGGTGATTCAGCGCTTTGTTCGACAACATTTGCGGGGTAAAGTGATTGTCATGACTAAGAAGATAAGATCTACAGCGCCTTTACTGTCTGATATTTTTTGTTTTTTTTTTTTTGTGTTTTTTTTTTGTTTTTGGGTGACATCGATATACAAGCACATTTGCTGTCGTGGCAGTGAGGTATATTTTTTTTATTTGTAATGTGGCTGCCACAGATATATCAATTGCTTGCTTGCCTTGCTTTTAAGAATTGAACCATCAGCTGATGAGTTGCGTTTATTTTTGCTTATTTCCCTCTATCCACTTGCGATATCTTATTCTCTTGCTTCTATCTGCATTGCTATCAACCCCAAAGCTTGATTTGTGGCTGTGTTGACGCTATCATTGCCACAAATCTAGCCAAATTGCTTGTGGCAGCGGCGGCAGCGCGTGATTTGTAAGGGTGATGGTCGCTTGCAGCGCTAAATATTGTCTGGTGGCTAAGCAGTGTCTCTGGTGGCGTTGAAAATTGCCTGTGTCGTTGTGCAAGCGCACGCTTTGATGCGCCACGCACGCACTGACAGCTGACAACTGACACTTGTCAAGCGCTGACACATACACGTCACTTACAAGTCGATTCGGCGGTTTTGAGAGAATTTGTGGGTGAGAGTTGAAAGCAAGTTGTACATAAGATACTTGAAGCAAAACATCTAAATTTAATTAATTAAAAAAATTAAATTATAAATATTGAACTTT
>NW_017537234.1:428634-429919 GCF_001853355.1 Bactrocera latifrons | reverse complement strand
ATATAATAAATACATAACATTGAAAAATTTAATATCATACTGAAAATTTTTGAAATTAGAAAAAACTATAAATTAAGGATTTTGATTTTTTTCAATTAACTGAAAAAAAAAACGAAATTAATTAATTTTAATACCTGATTACTTGCATTCCTCGATTTCTCAAAATTCGCTAGCAGTGAGTAAATATATAAAAACCTTCAATCACTTCAAGCACGCTGCGTTGACCCGAAAATCAATTGTACAGTAATACTTACGTACAACAACAACAAAAGTGTTTTTGCTCCCACACTCCTACCAGCTTTTTACTTTCTTATTATCCTACGGCAGCGAACCAGTCAACTAAGGAATGCGCTGTGTGTGCGCTTGAGTGACAGGAAGCGGAAATCCATGTTGATTGATTGATTTTAATTTCCTGCCACAACAAACATGCACAATTGCAAATTTGACTTTTTGATTTCACACACACACACACACACACACACACACACACACACACACACACACACACAAACACTTGAATTTATATATGTAGAAGCAGAGATATTTGTCTGCGCCAGCAGCATCTCATCAGAAACCACCCACTTGAAGGGCGAAAAGCAAACGAACGGAAGCACCCCGAGTGACGGAAGCAGCGGCTGTGTGTCAGCAAGTTTTGGTTGGGTGGTTGGTCACGCAGGCAGGCAGACAGATAGTCCGCCAGTTACACTGGCATACAAAACGCCGCAATGGCAGTAGTAATATGTAGCGGAAAAAATCTCGGAAGCAGTCAAATATATGACAGCTAACTTAAGTCCAGGACTTCAGGCAGCACGAAGTAAATATGCTTATTCTCTGACTTCGGTCAATGTCATGCTATAAATTTGACTGGTGTATCAGTGAAGGGCTCACCAGCTGACTGCTCAGTCAATCACTCAGTCACAGCGAATTAGTGGGCAGTCTGATAATCGCATGGTTTGGTGAATATGCTGTGGTCGAATTGCTTTTTCGGAGTTTTTTTTTAGAATTTTGAAGTGTGTGTGTGTATTTTTGAATGTGTGTGTAAGGGATAGTCAGTTGAAAAGTAAGGCCACGGACCAGTCTTCCAATAACGCGTATGCTGGGTGGTGGACTGTGATGTTGAGCGGGAGTAAGAGAAAGGTGGAGGATGCATAGCCGGTATTGAAAGCTCTTCAAGAAATTCTTCAAATGTTCTGACGCTTAAAATTTAAATTTTGAAAAAAAAATTATTCCAAAATTAAAAAAATTTATATACATATGTATCTGAAAGTTTTAAAATTAAAAAAAT
>NW_017537234.1:426419-427984 GCF_001853355.1 Bactrocera latifrons | reverse complement strand
AAATTGGTCAAAAATGTTTTGCAAAATATAATTAGATTTTCAAAAATTTATTAAAATATTTTAAAAGTATTTAAAGCTTTTTCTCTCAAAACATTTTAATTAAAAAACAAAAAAAGTTTTCGAGCTGAATTATTCCGTTGCTCGTTGTTCCATTCCCACCTGTTCCAAAGTTTTTAATTTGAGATTCCAACGAATAAAAATAGTTTTAACGTTTCAAAAATCCTTCTCTGTCTCTTATTTCCACTCCAACCCACCTTTGCTCTTCATACTCGCAATTGTCATCACTATGGGCGTGCTATCAGCTGTCAACTGTCATGATTTTCGATTTCATCGCATACAAAAATGACAACTCAATAAACATTGGTAACGCCTCAAAGCTCAAACACAGATTTCGCGTGCCAGGTTGTCAAGCAGACGACAGACAGCCAAACTACCGTAGCAACTACCATGAAAGAAGTCGCCAACACCACAGCAAGCAGCCGACAGCAGTCAGCCAGTCAAACTCGCCGTGTTGGCCAAAAGTTGACGCCCACTTTCACATAAATTCACATAAATATCAATGGTGGTATTAAGAAATTGCCGTGAATATATCATTTACAGTGGCACAGCGTGCGACTCCTTGCGAGCGCAGACAACGGAAGACACTTGGCTTGGCGTGCCGCGTAAATGAGCAATCATCGTGACTGTTGTTGTCATTCGATTTCGCCCAAATTGCAACCGCCGCTTGTCAGTGCATTGAAAGCACTATGAAACTACTGGGCCCCGACCAGCGCTTCCCGCGCGGGGCAACGTCCAGGGCTGCATGAAAGCGCCTGTCATTTCGCCGCTGACACGCGCAGAGTCGCGCTCAAACTTGCATTGTCATTGCTTTGACAGCGCATTTAATGGAAAAGTCAGTTCGTGTGCTTAGTGAGGATAGCGGTCGCCTGTGAAAGGGGCGTACTTTCAAAGAAATTTCGTCATATGTTCGGCATTCCTGGCAACTCAATTTGCGGTTAACTAACATTTACTTAAATATTTATTTGTTGGTTGTTAATTTGCTAGCAGAAAACTTTAGTGATACTTACTTCTTTTCCCGCTTGCCAGCGCCGGTATCACGAAAGCCCTTCGCAAAGGGATTGTTATCGATTTTTAATTGAGTAATCTGTAAGTAGGAGAGAGAGAGAGAGAGAGAGAGATCGAGAATGGATTAATTGCAGAATAAATAAATTTATTTGTTTTAACAATAATTTTCTGTTTAGGTTGTGTGGTTTTTTATCTTATAATATAGTTATGTAATGCTAAGTTAAGATTATTAAATTAAGTTTCCTTAAGTTTTAATTAGGTTAAGTTAAGTTAAGTTTTCATATGTTGAAATTACGTTATGTTAAGTTAAGTTTTCTTACGTTACCGTTAAGTTATGCTAAGTTAAGTATTCTTATGTTAAAATTATGGTATGCTAAGTTAAGTTTCTTATGTTAAAGTTATGGCATGCTAAGTTAAGTTTTCATATGTTGAAATTAGGTTATGTTAAGTTAAGTTTTCTTACGTTACCGTTAAGTTATGCTAAGTTAAGTTTTCATATG
>NW_017537234.1:417574-425264 GCF_001853355.1 Bactrocera latifrons | reverse complement strand
TTTATTAAAAAATGTGTTAACATTTCTTTTTTAATTTTAATTACTTGTTATGATTATAATTTTGTTAAAAATAGTTTTTGGACCCTTTAAATTTTTGTTTTTACTTTCTTCAAAAATTTAGAACTCAATTCAATTATACTATTGTAAAAGTTTCCAAAAACTCTTTTTCTTTGCACTCAACTTCTCTCAAGCTCTCAGCTCTGCTCTCTATTTTTCTGCACGTTTTATTCATTTCCATATCCAGGATAAAATATTTCCTTACTAATGCCAACTGACAAGAGCAATGAATTGCCAATTATTTATAACCGTTAGGCGGCAAAAATGTTCACATTCTTCACTCACAGGCATTCCGATAAGTAATCGCATGTGTCCATATGAATTTAGCATGTGATGTTAGAACAAGTTTAAGCAAAAGTGTATAAGTTGGATGCTTGCATGCCACATTTGGTGTTGCATGCAATTTCAGATTTGCATGTAAAGTCATATGTGCATAAGCAGGCGCAAACATTASTTTGTTGTTGTTGTAATAACACGCTAACATCTTACTGCCAAAATCATTCAGCTGGTGGCTAAATCACTAGTTAGTTGCAGTAATTGTTGTTGTGGCAAATATAATGTACTAAAAGAGTTCTCTTCGAAACAACAATTTCAAGCAACAACAATAAATGGCTTTATAAATCGACATAAGTGCTTGTTTTACATTTTTTTATGCCAATCTAAATGATTTATACCAGTTGTTTGTTCGATTCAACACTCTCTAAAGTTGAATAAAGTAAAAGCAATTGTTTTATATACTACAATAAAGTAGTTAAGTCGCTTGGTTTTCTTTTGATTTTGTTTATACCAGTATTTTAGATTTATACCAGTGGCTTAATCGATTCATTTCACTTAAAAAGCTTGAAAAAGTTGAAGTAATGTGGTTTAAATACTTTTTATAGGACTTTTTGTTTATACCAGTGTCTTAGTTTTATACCAATTGTTTGTTTGCTTTGTCTTTTTTGAGTTTCTCAAACCAAAGGAGGTGTTACCTAAAAAGTGCCTGAAGAGATTAATACTTTCAATGTAATTGAATATACCAATTTATACGATTTTTACCAGTTGTGCTTTCTTTTCGCCACTCTCATAGATTTGGTATAAATAATTCTTGTGCGTTATTTGAACGAAAAAAATCTATGTAGAGACCTACATTTATCTATTTTTTAATTATACCCATTTATTGGATTTATACCAGTTGTGCGTTCGTTTCGCCACTCTCATAGATTTGGTATAAATTATTTTTTCTGTGCTATTTGAACGGAATAAATGTATGTACAGACCTGCATATATCTATTTGGCCTAAAAGCTCTCTTTCCGACTTTTCTTTTCGCGCTCGCTCACTTTTTTCCTTTTCTTTAATTAACTCTCAACCGCCATATTGATATTTATGTATTTATTCATTTCATGTGTTCCCGCAGCTACACAAATCTTTCAATCAACTATTCAATACACTTGACTATTGCCATTCAACATTTGCTCAATGTTTATTGCCACATTTTTGCTGTCAGTTTTAATGTTTAATTACACAACTTTATCATTTTTGCCTTAATAAAAATATAGCGACATTTTTTCTAAGCTGTTCAACCACAACATGACATATTTCAATCGCATTTCGTTTCTTTGCATATAAATATTACAAATATGGCAACACTGTCACAGCAAAAATTATTTAATTTTCGTTTTAATAACAGTTGTTTCATTTTATAACGCGTTATTGCTGTCGGATTGCATGTTGCTCCCGCCAGTTGTAATAATTAATGCAATGACAATGTTAACATCGGTGACAACAAAAACAATAATTACAAAAAAGCAGTTGCACATTGACATTCAGGCAAGTAATAAAGGCAAATAATTGTCATGTAAATGTTGAAATAAAAAATATTTATGCGAACAAATGACAAATGTGCACAGCTTAGTTGTTCTACAACAATAATAACAACAGTTGTAAGAAAAGTAATAAAAATGTCGTTCTCCAATGTTCAAATCGCGCAATAATAGTTATAATAGTTGACAACCAATGAGATAAATGCTTAGAAATATGTAAATCCTAAGATCATGGCTTGCACTGTAGGCTGAGTTTGGTTTAATAGTGCTTAAAATTTTTTTAAAAAAGCTCATAAAAGCTTTAAGCCCATTGAGCTTGCAGAAAATGTTGTAAAATTATTGTAAGAAAACCAAATCATTTATTTGTAAAAGCATTGTAGCCGGAAAACTTTTTCTAAAAAAGCTCTGAAAATTTTCGCACCCACTAAGCTTTTATAAAAAAGTAAAGATTGATTGAACTCATTTATTTCTTTCATCGGTCGACTTAGTTTCAGTATTATGAAATATATTAAACTATAAACTATAAATTTGTTTTGAAAAAGCTCAAAAAAGCTTCGAACACGTTAAGCTTTTATAAATTGAAATCATATTTGTGAAATTGCTCAAATAGTCTATCCTTTAGAGCACTGTTGATTGTTGTAAAAAGATTTTTGAGTTGAAACCTGTTTCTAAAAAGCCAATGAAGCAGATTTTTCAGAACCTAAAAGCTTTAAGCTTTAAGTGTGTTGTTTGTTGATATAAACATATGCTACAATAATAAATAGTTAAGCGAAAGGGGGAAAAATGGGCTTTGCAAATTTTGTTTGCACAAGCTCAGTGAAGTTTTTGATGAGCTTTCGTTATTTGAAGATGGTTTTACTTTTTTATGTCTACTTTAAGGTAAAAAAAGATACTGTTTTCAGCTTTCAGAACATAGTTTGTAGGTTGTATTTTTGTTTGTATTTTTATATAATAGTTAATTTTATATGACTTATAAGCTTTATCGAACTTTAAAAAGCTTGAGAAAACTTGCAAAGCTCTCACTCACTTTTTAGAAACTTCAAAGAGCTTTAAATGAGCTTTAAATGAGCTTTTTACAAAGCTTTCATGCATTTTTAGAAACTTTATAGAGTTTTTACCTCTTATTGTTGAAAGTTTTCAAAGAAAGCTCCCTTAGTGGAATAACTTATGAGAGCTTTTAGTTGGAAAAGTCTTTTGTGCATTCTTCTGAAAAATTAGTTACAAAACTTATAGCATAAGCAATTCTCGAATATGTAAAACACGATAATTAGTGGACAAACTTTAACTCGACATAGTAGCTTTAGAGCTTTCCAAGCAATATTACAGTTTCGACTTTAAATTTATTACCTTTCTCGCCCAAATGTTATAGTGCTACAATACATTCAAGCTTATGTAGTTTTTTTAGGCTTTAAAGCCTTCTAAGCAATCTTAAAGCTTGCACCGTAACTGCAGAACCTTGGTGACGCAAATGCTAGTACTATAGTTTATTGGAAGTGTTTTAAAGTTTTAAATGGCTTTAAGAGCTTTCAAGCTTCCTAAGCAATCTAAAAGTTCTGACTATAACTAAACCACTTCAGTGACTCACCGCAACTCAAATCGAAAATTAGTTGAGCGCAAGCGTTGAACATTGCCAAAAAAGGGTGGTGCTACAGGCAAACAACAAATGAACAAATAACAAGCAGCAGTGAGCTTTAACAGCAAAGGTTAATCATCGGTCTGATCGATTTGTCTTAATTTGCAAAGCGCTTTTGCTCGCTTTATGTACATAAACAAATCGTGTTCGCCGGACCGCACCGTTTTTGGTAAGACGTGTCGCGTACAAATGTGTTCAGTGCAAATTGTTGTTGTTTTTCGCTGTAGCTGTTGTTGCCACATCAGGTCGAATGCTTCGCGTTTGGCTGTGCATAAGCATTTTTGGTTGTTGGCGCCTTGTTTGGCATTTGATTTCAATAAATCACCAGGCAAATTAGAATCAGCAACGGACGCGGCAACAACAACAGCAGCAATAACGGCGACGCCAGCGCCACCATCGTCGCCAGCATCGTCATCATCGTCGTCGTCGTCGTTGTCGTCGTCGGGACCGCCCAACACTCAACACGCTTGTTAATCATACACGAAACGAGCTAACAACTGGACGGACAAGCGCACAAGACAGACGGCGCAGCATGCAACACACACACACACGCGCACAAACTGACTGAGGATGCTGTGCTCGCGTTTCGGAGATGGCTCATTGAATGCTCGTGTGCGGAGTTGCGACTCATCAGCATGTTGCGCACACAAATATAACCGTATAACTACCTGCCACAACAACAAGGGCAGTTGTATTTAACTAGTGTTGCAGCGCGCTGCCTGTGAGCAATCGGTAGTAAGTAGTTGGTAAAGCAAACAAGCTCTCGAAACCGACCGCTACTTGAACGCTTGTGTGTGTGGAATTGTGTGCGCGCACGCCTGGCGCCAACAAATCATCAGCGAAATCGCGCGCACCACGGCCAACCGGCAATTATCCTGACGTACCGTGTACTCTAAGGAGGCGCGCAGTCGGTTCTCAGGCTAATAAATATGAATGTGTGTGTATGTATGTATGTACTGTGGTGGCTTGCCGTAAGGTGTGGTCATAAACAGGGGTTACAAATTATAAGTAGAGGGTTCCGGGTGAAGCAAGTTGTGTGGGAGGGTAGAGAGCGGCAGAAAAGTTCGGAAAATTAAATGACACTTCGAATTATACAAACTTAGAATCCCTTTAAACAAAATACTGTTGCTAAAAGCTTTTGAAAGTTTTTATAAAGCTTTTTCAACACTAGACTACCAAAAATGAAAGCTTTCTCCTGAATTTCATAGGATTTCTAAAGTAAAAGTTCAAAAATAATTTTCGAGTCCTTGTACAATAGATACCTGCTGATATCTATAGACCTTTTGAGCTTTCATTTTATAAATATCTATAATTTAAAGCTTTAGTTCTAGCATTGGTAGAAAATATAACAATAATAAGCACTAATATTGATTTAATTATTTAAAGATAGCTTTAAAAGCTTTTGAGCTTTCTTTTTGTACAAAATTTTAATATAGCGCTTGCGATTATTTGCAGACGTAGAATTATGAAGAACTGGAAATGTTATGATTTTGAGGGGTTTTAATGTATTTAAAGCTTTTTGGAAAGCTTAATGAATGGCTTTAATTTTCTGTTCTACTTGGTAATAAAGGCCCTAATATTGGACTTTTGTATTTAAATAGAGAGCTTTAAAACCCACACGCAAAATCACTAAAAAGCTTTTGAGCTTTCATTTTTTTTAAATTATAAAACGGGAACATTCATACTATTTCTAACGTTATTAAAGCTTTTGTTATAGAAATTTCGTTCCTTCCGTTTTAGGATGTGGCTTTATGAGACACTCTTACTATTTTAAATCGAGGTACTTTGAGGTATTGCAAAACGCTGTATTACTTATTTTGCATTTTCGAAAAGTGCTTAAAGCTTTTTGAAGAGCTTAATAAATGGCAATGTTTGATCGCACATATCGCCGGTTTACTTATTCAGCTAAAATTTTTATTCCAATAAAGTGTTAGTACTTAAATAGTGAAAGCTTTCAAAAGCTTTATAAAGCTCTATAGTACTATTTCGATCTACTAAGTTCGAAAATTTAAAGCAGTCGTGCCTTGATAGCTTTATTTGCACTGAGCTCTAATTTTAGCAACAAAGAAATTATTTTGTGCGCTTTTTATCGGGTATTGACCACTGTACTTTACTTCTTTTTTGAATCAAGGGCTTATTTAATATATTTTTTAATAAAAAATTATCTACCTATGTTTTTTTTAATGAAAACTTTAAATAGAATATATTTTTTGGACTTTTTAGCGCGTATTATATCACTGTATTTTACTTTTAATTCCAGTCAAAATTTGATTTTATATTTTGTTTTCTTAAAAATCGTCTAATTTGTCTGATTTCTATTAGAAAATATGAAAAATTAATATTTTTTGCACTTTTGCCCCACTGTGCCTTCGCTCATGTGCAGTAATTTAGTAGTTCTATCGTTTTTTATTAGAATTTTATTGATACCTGTATGTTTTTCTGCTCACACCGCTTATTTAACGCTAAATACTATGTTATCCATCACTTGTGGCACGAAAATTAGAAAAACAATTTAAAGAAAACCATAAACCGTACAGGACAAGGCATTAATTTTTTTATTCGTTTTTCTATTTTGCTTTGTTATTTTTCTGCTGCACAAGAGGTACCTTCTTTTTAAATATGATTATGAATTTGTTTGTATATACATATGTATATACATGATAATTGGTGCCACATTTCGGTGGAAAAAAATTACCAATGAACACGTAATCCCATAATTAGTCGTCGCCGCAGTTTATATGAGTTCGAGTTAACTCAATTTAAGCTGCGCTGAAGGCGGCCACACGGCTACACACATACAAGCGTACATATGTGTATGAAAGTGTGTCTATAGCAGCAGCAATAACGGCTCACCTTCGCCAACGTAAATTTATTAAATATTGTACATGAATATTTATATATATCTCGCCAATGGACCGCCCGCATTCACACGGCCACGCATATACACACCCTGCCGCACATGTGCCTCTGTATGTAGTGCTGCCACTTTGGCCGCCAGGAATGCCGGTTTCGCACGGTCCAGCTCCATGGCGGTCCACACGGCGTAGGCTACTCACGAACCTGTCTCGCCTTGATAATTTAACGCTTTCGCTAAATAATGTCATCGCCAGCATTGACGCGAAGGCGTGCAAATGAAGTGATGACACAATTGCGTGTGAGTGTGTGTGTGTATATATAACACGAGCTATTTAACTTGTCCACCGTGTATATTTTTTTGTTTGTATTTTTTTCCTGGTTCCTTGTTGGCGCAGAAATGTTAATTAGCCAGCAGGCGCAACCGCTCACGCTTTTAATACCTCTTTATTTTATTTTTTCAACTTTTTTAATTAAACAAATTTTTCTTTTTAATTTTTTTGTTAAATTGTCTGCCAAAAATCCTATTTCTAAGCTGTCTCTTATACACATCTATTTTTTTTTAAATTCATTTTAGTATTTGTTATTTTTTCATTTATTTTTTATATATTCTTTTATCTTTAGTGTTTTCCTCCCACACACACACTGGTTGCTCACATGTTGTCGCACAACATTTTTTTTTTGTTGTTGACTTTAAATTTACTTTTTAGTTTTTTTAACGCCTCCAAGCATTTTCTCGGCGCCGCACCCCGCTGCCATGCAGTCGGGCAGCAGCGCCGTTGCCATCCTCGCCACAGCTCACTAAACTTCGTGTAGCTCTTAATGAATGTGCGATTAAGTGGCTGATAAAAATTACATGCAATATAAAATGGCTTCGCATTGATTCAGAATAAATGACAACAGTTAATATCATTTGTTGTTGGTAGCTTATTAAACAGTTTAAAAGAGAAAAATAAATATAAAAGAAATAAGAAAAAATATTGAATTAACAAAATTTTAATAAAAAAATTTAAACAAAAAATTTTAACTTAATTTTAATAATATATTTCAATTAATTCAAATTAAAATATTTAAAAATATAATTTGTTAATTACAATTACATAAATTAAATTATAATTAAAAACATTACATTCAATAGAAATAAAAAAATTTAATGAAATAAAAAATAATAATTACTGGTACATTTAATTATAATTATGAAAACTTGCCAAAATAGTTAAAAGTTATTACTAAGAAATGCATCAGAGTACAATTATTATAGTTTTTTTTTAATTTTTAAATAAAAGATTACGAAAATTATACAAATTAAAATAAATTAATATCAATTAAAAACATAAAACTTAT
>NW_017537234.1:404706-416945 GCF_001853355.1 Bactrocera latifrons | reverse complement strand
AATTAAAATTATTCAAAATATGCCACAATACTTAAACAAAACTATTATAGAAAACTTGTTAATTTTTATAAGAAAGGAAAATTATATGAAAAAGTAACAAAGTTTAAAAAATTAAATGAAATTTAGAAAATTAAATAGAATTAAAAAGAAATTTTTTATTTTTAACAGAATATTTAATTTAAATTACGAAAAAAATTAACATGTAAAATTAGTAAAAAAATAATAATTAAAATTACAACGGAACAAATATTAAAAGAAAAAAATTTATTTTGATAAAAAAGGAAAATATATAACAATGTACCAAGTTTAAAAAAATTAAATGTAATTAAAAAAACTAAGTTTCACTTAAAAAAATTAACTGAAATAAAAAAATTAAGTTAAAAAAATTAAGAATAATAATTTATGTTGAATGAATTGAAAATTCTACAAAATTCGCGACAATTATTAATTTCAATTATGGAAAAAAATTAAATTGCAAAAATTAGAAATATAACATATTCAATTCATATATTTTAAATTTAAAAATAAAATTATAAAAAAATAGTTTTTCTTTTCTAAAATTTTGTTTTTGGTTTTTAAAAAAATTGCTTTAAATTAAAAAAGTCTTTGCTTCAAATTGAAAAGAATTAATGATTAAAGAAATTTCGGAAAAAATCGTAATTACAAATTTTCAAACTTAAGAAAAGAACTTTGAAATCGTAAATGTAAAATTCTAACTAAATACCTCAAAGACTGGCCTGTCAATAAAGCCCCTAAAGCCTTGCATTGCATTAAATTCAATGTGCAACAAAATGGCGTTTGCTATGCACCAACAACCAGCCACGTTGAACCACTAACTTGGCGTTTTTTATAATCCAACTCAAATAGAAAAGAAACAAAACTGCCAAAGACATTAAATGCAACACTGCGCGGCAGTTAATAATGGCGTGGCGGCGGCTTTCGCGCGGTATCATGACGCTGTCGCCGCTATTGCCGACGCGTTGTAACAATGGCGTGCCACCAATAAGCAAAAATAGCTATGAGGCACAAACGACCAACGCGACAACAACAAAAACTGCCAACCAACCAGTCAGGCAGCTCTCTAGTGCGGCTAACAAACCGTGGGACGTCCACATGTCTAAGACGCCCGGTGTGGCCTAAGCCGCGCGGTTTGCTAGTGTGGTGCGCTGCTGCAGCGTGTAGTGGCAAGCGCGTGTGGGGTCCCGGCTACGGAGACTTTTCCTTTCCTTTTTCGCTTTTTTTGCGCTCTTGCATTGCAATGGCGTTTGCGCTGTGGCTGTGTGGCATGGCGTGACGTGACTCGCAGCCACGACGAATAAAGTGATCAACTGGCTAGCGCGTTGCCTGGCACTTTGAGTGCAACAAATAGAAAAGGAATGCATAAAAATAAAAGTGAATGGGTGGTGACGTTGATGCGCGGCTAGCGTCATGGTGAATGTATGGGCTGGCAGGCCTGCGCGGCGGCAGTTTGGTTGGCTGTCGGCGCTGTGGACTTGACTAGGCGAGGCTATAAATTCAGCGTATCAACAGTTTTTGTATTTCTACGTTATTACTGTTGTTGCTTTTGGCTTATAAGCCATAAAAATATACATATGAGGCCGGGGCGCGTTTTATATGTCACCAAGCTTGTGACTAAAATGTTGAAGAATATTTAATTTTGTTGCTTTTCTATTATTATTTACTTGTTTTTATTATATTTTGTTATCTTTGCTGAATTTTTTTTTTGTTACTTTTTCTGTAAATTTTTTATCTTGCAACCGCGCGCCTTGTTCATCTTGGCGCGCAGAAAAAATTATGGTAATTAAAAACAGCGCGCTTAAAAAATATAAAACTGCTTTTGCTTAAATTTAATTTTGTTTTTATTTGTGTCATTTTAGGCGACGGCTGCATCGCGGTGTAGCGCGCTGCTTTGCGCGACGTTGGCCCCTGTGTGCGCGCTATGCGCAGCGTGCTGTAAACTTGTCGCGCGCATGCTGTGCGGTCTTGCAACAACAACAAGCGCTTAACATATAATCCAACAAYAACAATACTTCAACAACAACATTAAACGTCATAACCAACAGCGTCAGAGACGCGCGTTGTTGCGGCAGCCAAATCTCATATTTATGCGCTTACTACCTACTTAGTCGCCGCTATTACAGGTAAGTGCATATGCACACTACACATACATATATCTGCTATACATAAATACATATGTACCGTATAATCAGGCGCGTTTGCGCGTTTGCGCGCTTGTCGCCTGTTGTCTGATTCGATTCGTTGCATGTCATAGTCATGAAGCAATTAAAAAAAGCAAAAGCAGCTTTTGTCCACCAACCTTTCCCAGCGCGAAGCGGTGCGCTCAGCTCAGCGCGATCCCAGATACAGCTATTAACGAATCAAATCAATATTTTATGTGTCCGTCGCGTCACACAGCGACTGTGTGTGACTAAATTGTGTGTGCCACATACATGCGCACCTATGCAGTCATTTATATGTCCAGCTCAAATTTATTGGCATATATTATTTCTTTGTATTAAGGTATTAAAACAATAAATGCGTCGACAACACCATCAGCAGCGGCACTGGTGGTTCATATGGAAACGCGGTCAGTTAGCTTGGGTGGTCAAAAATGCAGCAGGTAATTAATGACGGGGTAAAAGTTACAAGAAAGCTTAGTTTAATGATATCTTTAGGGGCTACTTAAGTAGACTGGTGGTCTTTCGCAAGACTGACGCTTTATAGCGATTGATTATTGAGCGTCGGCAGGCGAAAAAAAGACTCGCTACATCATTTTCGGAGGGTTTACGAAGAGAGTATTGTCTGTAGATGTATCTTACGAGATCGAAAATATATCGATTGATTGTTTATATGTAGAATGAAAATATTCTTAAGAAATTAGCAAATTCAGCGACAGTAACTAGTTAGGAACTAGTTGTGAAAATCACAAATAATTTCTATTAGCAAAAATACTGTTTTTAGATAAATATGGAGAAGAAAAGAAACTGGACCAAAAGTAACTAGTTGGTTACTAGTTAAAATAATTATCAATAATAGTTTTTCAACGGAATTTCAACATTCTATACAAGCAATTGCTTTGCTGGCACACGAAATCTATGTTTGTCCCGCTTGCTATGGTCTTTGCAACTATGAAAAACGCATAAAACAAGCGTGTGTTCTCAAATATTATATTTCCTTGAAATTTGCCAGCATTTTATATGCAATTATTGCTGTGTAAACTATCTTATACACTTTGCGAGATTATCTTGCTAAATTATTGATTAGTAAGCTCAAGAACAAACTTGCTTTACAAAGCTTTACATATATGTATGTATATATATACATGTATATTTAGCAATTTATAAAGCACTCAATGCTTAGCGAAAAACTACACTGACGCACATATTAGGCATACAAACTACATCAATTCCACGAAGTTCAAGATTGTCGAAGTTAATGACCAAAAAAGCTTACAATGTTGCAACACAGTGGTGTATTTGTGGGAGAATATGAATAAATTAGTGATGTTAAAGGGGTACTCATGACTGCTTAGTGTAAGAAGTCACTTAAAAGTGTTTGAAATTGACTAAATTGTTGACAACTGGCAGCTCTTCACTAGGCTCAAACTACTTACTAAGAATTTTTGCATACAAGTTTTTAAAAAAATTGCAAGCCATTAATGTCATTTTTTTTAAAAATTGTCAGTTTTTAATATTAATACATTAAATGTGAAATTTTGTAAGTAGTTGTGGACTAGTTACTTTTGAACCAGTTTTTACTTTTTGTTGTTTTTCAATCAAACATATAGTAAAGAAACTAATTATATGTTTTCTATATTCTTAATAATTTTAAACTAGTTTGAAACTAGTTACTTAGGGATAAATCTATTTCGTTTGTATTGAAAAATATTTATTTTCGAATTAAATATAATGTCAACGCTAGTAGTCTTTATTTCACTTAAATTTGAAATTCAAATGTCGGCTATAGATCGCCTAACACTAGAAATAGTGCTCAGCAGCATGTTGCAACAATGTTGAAAGCAAAGCTTTTAAAAATTTATTTTGAGAAATTTATTTTTCCATCCTTTTCTTCCGCCCAACCCACTGTGCAACTGTCGCATATAAATAAACATGAGCCTGCGCAATTGTCGCAGCATTGCGACTGGACTTGCAACAATTTGCAACGGATAGTTCAATTAAATCGCAGGAATGTGCAACAAATAAAACCGCTAAGCCAAGGCAATGCTATAACTCACAGCAGCCGCGCGGACCACAAGCAATACAAAAAGACTTTTAAAAAGACGCCGCACAGAGTGTGTACAAAGCAACAACAATGCGTGCCACATCAGCAGCAACAGCGATGTGATCGATTTGTAGATGCGCAGCCAAAGGTTGTGCGCTTGGCGCATTAAATGCGGCAATTGAACATGAAGTAATCAACACGTTGCGGTCGTAATTGTGTTGTTGCACGTTGTGCGAATGGCCATACAAAGTAAGCGAAAAAATATAAAAATGGAAAAATTAAAGCGCAAATGACGATTGATGATGAAAAAAAGTTGCGCGCACATACACATGAATATGCAACAATGCGTGTTGCACTGTGACAAATGCGTGTTGCGCGTTCCCAAATGAAGTTGAAACAGCACAGTGGTAACGCGACAAGTCAATGATGTGCAACAAAAACTTGAATGAAGCGACGGAGAAATTTTTAGTTGAATAACTTACATTACAACAACAACAACAATAAACACAYAAAGATGCATGCAACTTTGACCAAATTTGGTAAGAGCCAGTGCAACACAACGGAAACGTGACAGCAACAGGCGCAGCAGCATGTCAGCGCGCTTAACTGTTCTGTGTCGAAGGTGCAACGTGCTGTGGCAAGACGCTTGTCAAGTGCGCTTTAAATGATTATGTGTTTGTTTTGAAGCTGTAGATGTTGCTGCCACTGCGTGGTAATTTATTGTAATGACAACATGTTGTACAACAACTGAAGCGACGCGCAACAACAACAATAATAGCGCGCAATACATGCGTGCAGCAAGCGCGCGCGGCAAGTGTTGCGCACCTTGGGGGCAATTTAATGGATTTGGGTTAAGCTTAATGCCAAAACAACAGCAGTTGCAGCTAAAAGCAACAACAACACAATTCGCTGCGGCGGCAGTTTGCGGTGTAAGCGCTCGCAAATCGTCAATATTATTGTGTTGCAAGCATGACAATTACGCGTCTACGTGTGACTATGCCGGCGATTACTGCAAAAGCAACAACAAAAACGAAAAACCACAACAACAACAAGAAAAATCACTAACACATTGCTTGCTGCTGCTGCAACAGCAGCCAACATATGTTGCGCCCATGTAACAGGCATGCTTTGAATGCGCCACATGCTTGTGGCATGTTCTGTGACGTATTTGGCTTTGGCCAACTGCAATTTGGCACAAAGAACTAAAACAGCAAATGCTACAAATCAATAAATGCAATAAAATAAGATCTACAACATATTTAATTAAGACATTGTTGGCGCGGCATGTTTAGAGCGTTCCTGCCACATGCAATTATGCATAGATAGATTGTTGTAACAACTGGATTTATGTTGCATGTGCGTGCTACGCCGTTAATACATTGTAAATGCGTGCCTCAAATAGACCACGCTTAGTCAAAGCTCGTCATGTGAGCTTTCCTTTCTAGCCTGCAGCAACTAATTGCCGCGCGGTTACTCGGAACGCTTGTACAGCTGACAGAAGACGCTTGCACTAAATCATCTGTTCCGCCGAAAGTATGAGTTCAACTGTACCGTCTTTGTATATGCGTAGAAAAAAGTTCAGCCTCAATTGACACCGCCATAAAGCTCTGAGGAACCAAATAAGCGTGACTTATTTGCAACAGTGCAACTCTGTATAGACTTACACCGCTGCCGGCTGACAGAACCGGCGGCTTTCTTCACAGTGCTCTCTCAATAGCTTATGCTGATCTTGCCGCCACTTGCTACTAGACTCTGTGGCACCAAAATCGGACAAACCAAGCTTGACGCTCGTCTAAATGGCAAACAGTTCTTAGAGTTCGAAGGAATTTCAAGCATTCTGCGAGTTAATTACTTCATTCTGTAAACAAAGTGGCTCTGAACTAATTATCTTTTCTGTTTGGTAGGTTTGTGAAGCGTATAAGCCCAAAATGGTTAGATTAAGCGAAGTTAAATGAGTTAGATTAAGTTAGGTTGGGTTATACATGGTATAATTGCCTTAGATTAGGTTGGGTTCGAAGAAAAAGAGAAGCTAGAACAAGATTAAGGTTAGAACAAGAAAAAACTTGTTTGTACGGAACAAATAAGAGAATTATCCATGCAAGGATTTATTTTTGATTATTCAGTGTGTATGGCAGCTATATGATATAGTGAACCGGTCTGAGCAATTTCTTTGGAGGTTGTAGCCGTGCTTAGGGCAATTATCTGTGCCAAATTTGGTGAAGTTATCTCGTCAAATAAAAAAGTTTTCCATACAAGGAATAAGTAGAAAAATATTGGGAAGGAAGGAAACCTAACAGTCGAATATTTTAACGACAAGAGAGTCGGTCCAAGGCAATCGTTTTTAAGTATTCTAAATTACAATCGTTTTAGCATTTTCCAATTACCATCAATGATATTTTTTTCTAAGTGGCCTATAAGTAGGTATGCGTTAGGTATAGGCGCCTCACGTGGCAGTTTGAATTCTCAGGCAAGCTTATGGCAAATAAAGATATAATAAAAATAATACACTGTTCAAATAATTGGTTGTTTTCAGAATAAAAATTGATAATTTGGAAAGTGATAGGTGAACATTTTGTGGAGAAATTTTTTTTCTTTTAGAATGAAATACATACATATGTGGTAACAGAAAATTTCCTTTTTGAACCAAAAAAGTTAGAGTTTTTATAAAAAAAAAATTCCTAGAAAAAATTTCGAAAATTTTTACAAAGTGTTACCAAAAACTTTTTTTATTAAGAAAAATGTTGAATTTTTTTATAAAACATTTTTTTGAAAATCATTCCAAATTCTAAAAATTTTGCTTAGTACGAAAAAATATGCGTTTTTTTATAAAAAAAATTTACACAAAAAAAAATCGAAAATGCTTAAGAAATTCTTAAGTTTTTCCAAAAAAGTTGTAAGTTGGAGTGCTTTGAAATAAAACAATTTTCTTAAAAAAAAAAATTATTTCGAAAATTTTTTCAAAATTCCAAATGTTTCCAAAATTTTTTTGTAGTACGAAAAAGTTGAACTTTTTTAAAAATTTTGTCAGATAAAACAAATTTCGAAAATATATTTCCAAAAATTTTTCAGTACGAAAAAATTTGGGAATCTTTGTTTTATAAAAAAAGAGAACAAATTTCAAAATATTAAAAAATAAAACCAAAAAATTAGACATTTTTTCCAAAACTCCGAAAACTTCCTCTAGTACGAAATAAAAAAAAATCCTGTACAAAAATTTCGAAAACATTTGTTTTAGTACAAAAAAATGTGGATTCTTTTACTAAAATGAAGAAAAAAAAATCAAAATAATTTCTAAAATTTTTCCAAAAAACTATAAAATATTTTCAAATCTTTTTTTGGTCTAAGAAAAATCGGAATATATTATTCCAAAAAAAAAAATGTCTTTTGGCGCCGAAAAATTTTCTTTTTAAAATTTACTTTTTTCCATACTTTGAGCTATGAAATTAAATGAAAAACATTTGTGAATTATCGGCAGCAAAACCCACAAACCGGATGAATAAATAATTTCATTTATATCTATTTTTATTGTTAATATGTTTTTTTTTTTACTGGTAATAATCTTCCATAGCCATCTTAGCCATTAACCTTTCACAATTTTTTATGTTTCCTAAATTTTTTATCGATTTTTCTTATCTCTAATAATATTTTTTAAACCCAAATTATACCTTCCAAACACCAAACACCGATTTTTTTGTATGCATAACACTTCATTATGGTCACCACAGTCGCTTCATTACTTTATTAACATCTTCTTTATTAAAATTGTTCTCTGTTTTTATTATACTTTTATTATAATTATCGACTATTTCCATTATGCGGAGTTCGCTTTTTTGTAGCTTTCATGTACGGAGACCACCGTTGTCGCCATTTGACTAATTTATGCATGGCACTTGCTCCCAAAGCGGCGTACCCGCATATACCATAAACCTCTCTTGTATGTAGCGCAGCTCTGCAGCATCAATCGTGGCTACCTACTCGCCGATACAAGGGTCAGCAGCAGCAACTCGCTTCTGTGTGATGTTTACGAGCACATTAGTCGCTTTTGTTTTTCGGTAATTTAAAATTCAAAATAGTTTTGATTTCGTTCAAAAATAAAATAAAGAATTGGAAGGCATTTGTATAATTTTCCCACAAATTTGGTGCTTTGCAATTTACCTCACACCTCGTTGTGGCGAACGAACGTGTTAGCAATCAGCCGATCGCTCTACTCTAAAATTATACTTAGAGATGTAGCCATCTGTATATATATTATATAGACAAAGCCATATATGTTTGTAAACTTGTATAATATTTTGTGAAAAGTGTAGTGTGTCTTCGTTAGATTAATTGCGGCCTCGTGCAGCCTTAACGGCGTATTAGAGTAGCGGGCAATCAGGTAGTCAGCAGTCAGTAGCGGTGATAAGCGCACGAGGAAACAAGCTGTGCACTTTAGAAATAACAAAAAATTAGAAATTCTAAATATAACGGAATTTAGTATTTATTTTGGTTTTGGAGATTTAAAAGGCTTTTTTTAGAGCTTTGCTGCCAAGTTTTTGAGGCATAGTTCTCTCAGAAAATAAAAAAAGATATTTCCGTCAGAATTCAGATTTTCAATTCATATTTATTGAAAATAAATAATTTATCAAAAGTAACCCCCTAGAAAGCTTTGCTAATAGTAAAAAGCTTTTTTAGTTCATATTTATTTTTTAAGAAATAATAAAAAAATAAGCTTTATACTTATCTTTCAAGAAGTTCGAAAAAGCTATTTCAAAAGCTTGGCTGTTACAAAACAGCTTCTTAAATGCGTTTTTTTTTTAACTCAGACTTTTACTGAAGTCGTTAATCTTTTAAAAAGCTTTTTCGAACTTAACATTTGCAACAGAACTTCAGATAATTGTATTGAAGAAGTTTAAAAATCTTTTGAGAAGTTTCAAAAACTCTTCCAAAAGCATCGCTGTTACAAAACTAAAGGTTTAAGGATTTAGAAACATGCTTTTTGAAAGCTTTACTAGTTTTGAAAGCTTTTTTAGAACTTAAAATTCTTCTTAGAGCTACAAATACTTGTATATTTATTTTTCAATAAGTTTGCATATGTTTTTCAAAAGCTTTGCTGTAAAAAATTGCTTTTAAAATTAATTTTTATTTTTTAAGAAATCAGAAAAAAAATTTCTGGGAGCTTTTTAGGACTTAACACTAGCACCAGAACTTCAAATACTAAATACAAGGAGTTTATATAATTTTTAAAGAAGTTTCGAAGCCTTCGCAGAAGCTTCGCTGTTAAAAAAAAGATGTTACGTCGTAGCACATGTCGTGATTTAATGCCATATCAGGCATGTGTTAAGTAATACAAGCTGTTAATATATAATTATGAATGATCATAATAGCAGATATCAAGTGGTGATATCACTTTTTGTGATGTGATGTCCCATCATATGATGCCATATCAGACGTCGCCAGTTTTTTTTAATTAATTAATACTACATCATATGATGTGACGTCTCTTGTTGTGAAAATATTTTTTTGTCAAATTAGTACTACATCATATGATGTGACGTCACGTGTTGTGAAAATAATTTTTTGTCAAATTAGTACTACATCGTGTGATGTGACGTCACATGTTCTGAAAATTATTTTTATTCAATTTAATACTATCTACTGTGCTCTGCTTTTGCTGAGTAAATTTTCAACTGAATTTATTTGATATGCCATTGCCTGATCATATGATGCGATATGCTTAAATGCATTAAGTAAATCTTGCCATTGTGGTCATTAGCGCAAATAGCGCACATTAGAAAAACAAGTAACGCAAGTGCACGCATAATTAAGTCATTCTACACATTCTCATTCTTCTTCTTGCTTTTCTGCCTTTACTTGGCAACGAAAGCACCGCTAAGAATTTAATAAGCGCGCATCGGCTTGCATGCCATATTAGCAAAATATATAATCAATTAGCAAAGCGCAGCATAATAGCAATCATAAAAAGCTGAATCTATGCACACGCGCTGTCAAAGCACGCCAAACGCAAACTACAAATACACACGCCAGCGCGCACGCACTGCCATTTTTGTAAGCGCAGCGCTGAGGCGGCGGCGTACAACAAAGCGTCAGCGCGTCTCATAAGTGCCAAATGCATGGACAAGTACGTATAAGTACACTACGCATATCTACATAAAAGTACCGCACAGCACAAAAGCGCGTCACAATTATGTCGCCGCGGCCGCCTCTCCCAAGCCACTCGCCTAATAAATAGTAAATAAATTATGAAAAATAATCATAATAGAATGTTATGGCATAAATTGAAATGAAAATGCGTACTGCGAGTGGCAGCTATGCGCTGCTCCATATATGCATGTGTGCGCCGTCATGTGTCAGGCGAGTTGTCAGCCGCTTTAGTGCGTACTATACTCCTTCCTAAGTAAGTGAGTCGCTAGTAAATGTTCACAAGTAAGTTATTGGCGTTGCTGGTGCGTTATTCGCACTCGATTGTACGCGCTTTTTGATATTTATGGCTCTTCAGCAACGGTCATTTGTCACAATTACGCGACCAAATTGTCAGCGACAGTAAAACTGCGCGAGAAAAATTGTAGATAAAAGCAATAATAAATGGAAAAGTAGGCGAAATTGAATTGCGCGCGCCCAACAGCAAGCATTTCGCTGCACCATTGTGCGGTGACGTCCAGTGGTGGCTAGAGCGGTAGAGATTTTGTGACTGAAAATGCTAGCAAATATTTTAGGACCCTATCGGGTGAAATGTCCATTATTTATTACAGGACAGCGAAGATATCACACTGGAATACTCGGCTGATTTTGATAAGCATACAATTGATTTAAACTCTCGTCAGAAATAATCAAATATGAAGGGTTGTTAATCACAAATTTACTGTCAAAATGCAGTAATCAATAATCCG
Source organism: Bactrocera latifrons (assembly GCF_001853355.1). Classification (NCBI taxonomy): domain Eukaryota; kingdom Metazoa; phylum Arthropoda; class Insecta; order Diptera; family Tephritidae; genus Bactrocera; species Bactrocera latifrons. The sequence continues at coordinate 405,837 of NW_017537234.1, read as the reverse complement.
TAATTTTCAACAGTAATTGGTAATCAAAAATAAACGGTCAGTAATCAATAACTTACTGTCACAAATCAATAGAAATAATCAAAAATTAAAGTGTCAGTAATCAGTAATCAGTTTACTGGAAAATTTCAACAATCAAAACCAGTAGCAATATCAGTAAACAAAAACAGTAATATAATATGGTAATCCAAAATTAATGGTAGGTAATCAGTAATCATAAATTTGCTGTCAGTAATCAATGACCAATAATCACAACTAATGGTAGTAATCCCTTATCAATATTAGACGTTTGTTAATCATTATTAATCCTGGATTAAATGAATTACTAACTAATAATCAATATCAATTATTTAATAATACGAATTAGTAATTATGAATAATTAATAATAACTATTCAATGATCTGTAATCTGTAATCAGTAAACTATAATTTAAAATTAATAATACTTATTTGATAATCAGTAATCAATTACTATTTGCTAAAATCGGTGGTCAGTAATAATAATCATACAACAGTAATTAATAGTAACAATAGTCAGTAATCAATAATTCACGACCAGTAATAAATAATTAATAACACATTGAAAACCATCACTGTAATCGCTAAAAAATAAGTAGTAATCCATAAGTAATCAATAACTATCAATTAGTAATCAATATTTAATAATATAAATTAATAAGTACTAAATATGAGTAATCAATAATTAACGTTCAGTGGATGGTAGTTGATAATTAATGTTCAGTTATCATTAATCAATACATTATCCATTATCAATATTAATTAATCATCACGGTTAATCCCCAACAAACAATCAGTAATCCATAAGTAATCAAAAATTATCAGTTAATAATCATTATTTAATTATATAAGTTAAAAAATACTAAGTATTAGTAATCAGTAATTAATAATCAGTGGACGGTAATCCATAATTAACGTTCAGTAATTAATGACAAAAAACCAGTAATCACTTATGAAGGGTCAGTAATCGGTAGTCAATTAATAATCATTACTTAATAATAAAAATCAGTAATTACTAAAACTGAATAATTAGTAACTAGTAATTAGTAATTAAAAATCAGTAATCAATAACTGCATACTTAAAATAAATATTAACAATCAATTATTTAATGTAAA
>NW_017537234.1:402008-404320 GCF_001853355.1 Bactrocera latifrons | reverse complement strand
TTTTATAAAAAAAATGAAATTTTCGTAACAATTTTTAATGAAAAAAGAGCAAATTATATTTTTTTTACGAAAATACAAATTTTTAGCAAAAATTAACAATTTTCAAAAATTAAGACAAGAAAATATTGAACAGTTTTAATTACATTACTATTACTATTATTATCGAATTTTAATCAAAATAAAAAAACTGAAGAAATTCCGACACACTTCCGCCTTCACGCTTCACTTGTACGCGCAGCAATTAAATCCAAACGCAAGGCACAACAACAACTACAAACATAGCAGCGCAAATAATATGCCAATAGAGTTCAGCGCCATTGAGCGCGCTTGACGCTAGGCGCGCATGCAAGCCCTTTCGCAAACACACGCACACCTCAAGCGCTGACGCTTTCACCACATCAGCGGCTTCAGCCCGCATATTTTTGCGATTTTTCGTCGAATAATCGAAGCGCGCGCCGCGCATCAATGCTCACTGGTAAGCGCAAACATGACTACAACACCAACCACCACCCCCGCACCCATCACTTAACTTGCACTAACCGTGCAGCGCGCACCCATAAGCGCCTTCCGCATTTGCAACATGCGCGCGCGCCCGTTGTTGTTGCCTGTGTAGTTTTGCAAATTTTACAAATGCACCGATTTGTTGCAACATTTTATGGCTGCATGATTTCTGTGCCCGAACAACAGCAATAACAACAATGACGACAAGCAACATATAACTAGCAAAGCAACAACAACAAAGCGAATGGCATGGCATTGCTAGCCATTTAAGGTGAAGGCGGCAAGGCAACGCGGTTATTGCAATAGTAGTTGCTGTTGTTGTTGTTGCTATACGGTAGTCACCATAACTGTCAGCTAGCCAACCCACCAGTCAGCCAACCGAGTTGAACGAATTAAAATTGATGGCTCATTGGCTGTCCGCGCGTCTGGCCTTTTGTAGGCGCGCTTCATGCATTTTTGTCGCTGTTGTTGTTGCCGTTGTCGTTTGTAACACGCCTAATGGCAGCTACTAAATTTTGCATGCTGCACATTATTCGTGCATTTGTGCAACAAACAATTCTACATTTGATTTGATTTTGTGGATTTTGTGTCGCCCACCGTCTCGGCCAACCAGCCGTGGCATGCCGGCAGTGCGCGCTTGTGGCGCCTACGGCTATTGGTGTGCGGCTACATGTTACAGGCGCGCATGCGCAAATAAGCAAAGCTAGGCAGTCGGACTCGCTAACTGCTATGTGCTGCAGCATGCCTCATTAGTGCCGCATATGCAAATCACTATAGCTTGTTTAGTTGTTGCGTGTGGCATGATGTAAAAATGTTAGAAATTGCCTGTGGCAGACAGTAGTTGGACGCTGCCAGTAGCCAGTAGCCAGCAGCTGTGGCATCTACTTAAAATACATGCAGTCAGTTAGTAGTTGCCACACGATTTGTTACTGTTGTTGTTGTTGCTGTGCCAAAAGTAAATTTGAAAGGCAAATCTGCGCCAAAGCCAGTCACTTCCACTTAGTTATTGCAGTGCAATAGTTGCAACAAATTTTTGCTTGTTGCAACAAGCGCCAGTTGGCGTGGAGAGCGTGCGGCAGGCGGGCCACAGGCTAAGGCAAGTGGGGAACGGTTGAAATATACGACATAATAAATGCAAGCTGGGGGAGTGACTCCATAATACTATTGCAAGATTTAGAATGCAAGCAATTTTTGAAAATTTGCATGAGAAAAATATTTTTTGAAAATAAATTACAAAAGAAATTAAAAAAAAAAATAATAATTCGTAAACCCAAAAACCCAATTAACTTAAAAAATTGTAAAATAAAAAAATAAAAACTTAAAATTAAAATAAAAAAATTAAAATTAAAATTAAAACACAAAAATTGATTTAAAATTAAAAATAAAATAAATTTTAAATTTCAAAATAAAATTAAAACTAAAAATAAAAATAAAATTAAAACTAAAAATAAAAATAAAATTAAAACAAAAAACAAAAAACATGTCCCTTTGGACATGCTTAGTTTAAACTAAAAATAAACAAATTTGAAGAAAATTAAAATCAAAAACAGAAAAACTAACAAAAAAAATTAAAATAAAAAAAAATTAAAATTAAAAACAAATAAAAGAAAAAAAAAATTAAAGAAACAGGTCTCTTTGGACATGCTTAGTTGTGCGATTCCAATCTCACATTCATGTTTCATGAAAAATCTGTTTTTAAAATTAATTACAAAAGTAATTAAAAAATAATAATTCGTAAACTCAAGAAACCAATTAACTTAAAAATTTTTACAATAAAAAAAATTTAAAATTAAAATAAAAAAAAAAAAAAA
>NW_017537234.1:397743-401842 GCF_001853355.1 Bactrocera latifrons | reverse complement strand
AATTAAAAAAATATTAAAATTAAAAATAAAAACGAATTTAAATTAAAAAAAGTAATTTAAAAAAAACAGGTATCTTTAGTCTCATTAAGAACATACCATCTTGGATTGAAATACAACACGGAGAGACAGACTTTTATCAGCCCCAATTCTTATCCGGCCATGGCTTTTTCAGGGAGTATCTCCACATATTCGACCACGACGCCGAGCATATCCTTTTCTCCTGCTCGAGATATGTAATGCAGAGAAGTACGAAGTATAACCTAAAGCCATCCCGCAGGTCCAAATATAATCACTTTTATGAATTCAGAAATATATCACACACACACTTACATTTAGCTAAGGTAAAAGCTATTAAAAACCGAGACAGGAAATGCTCTTTATTTTATAAGTGAGGCATTAAATTCGCAACACTCACACTCCACTCTAAATTTACATAAATATCATCAAACCAAAAGATTATTGCATGCAAGACAGCCCCAGCCGGCGCACTGACCACCAAGGAAGGCAGCGCCAAGCACGACACCCGTATATATAGAGTAAAAATCAGCCGCGCGCTATCACCACATACTCACTTACTAAGTTGTGGCGAATGCTGATAGCCAAAGTGGCAGCGGCGGCGGCAAACACGCGCAGCATTCAGTGGCAATCAGTTGATGCCACCGAGCCCATTGTGGCCGCTGAGTGAGCGTGAGTAAGCGCTGATAAAGGTGTTTGCTGTGCCGGCGACATTAGCGCCCGCATACAAGCGAAACGCGGCGCGCACAAGCAAAGCAGCAACAACAACAAACGCCACTGGAGGCAGTAAGTCAGGCAGATAGTTTAGCGATAACGCAGCGTGGCAGCCGGCTTGAGTGTCGGGCCAAAGGTGGCAGCACCTCGAACGCACTCACACACAAAAACTCAACCGACATTTGTAACGGCGGCCGCACACAGTCGCGCTAGCGTCGCCACAAATCCTCCGAGCGGCGGCACAACTTCAAACGCGGCAATATTTGAACGACAATTCGTACCGCTTGCTGATGGTGTTGTTGTTGGCGGCTGGTTGCCTTCGCACCATCATCAGGGTTTCGGTAGCTGCTGCTTGTGGACATTAATCGATAACACTTGAGTATATTTTCATGTAGCAAGGCGAGCCATTAAGCGATTGTCCAGTGTGACAGGCATTTATTGCCACCGCCGGCGCAGTCGCAATCGCCACCAAAAACACACGTTTGGTTCTTGTACTTACAGTTTTTTTTGTCGTGTTGTTGTGCAAAGTGCGAAATAACATAAAGCGAACTGCAGCGGCGGCAGTGAGAGTCGCCATGTGGCAGCAAACGACTTGTGGCATGCGATGTGCTTAAGTGATTGCTGCCGTTATTGCGCTTAGGTGTTGCAAGTAGGGTTGCAATATAAACGCACATATTTTTTTTTTTAACTTTTGGTAGAGTTGCTTTTAAAATGTTTTTCTTGCAACAACTCGGCTCGGAATCAGAAAAGGGATTTTGGAAAGATATAGAAACTTTCGCGAATAATAATTTGTGCAAATTTAGCTTATTTTCCTCAGATATCCGCCTCTAAACTTTTTCAATAAAACGTTTATATTATTTCATCACTTTTCTCGTTTTAAGTGACTCTCTCATATCATATTTCTTAAAATTTCTTAATTTCAGCTTGCCGTTCCACAAGTTCTACTCAATGCCATCAAAAAACCGTTAACTGGTAAGTACTGATTTATGTTAAAAATTGTGCTCGATAAATTATTTTTTATTATACCTAATTTTGGTGCTATTTCATCTAACTGTTATTAATTTTTTTTTCATTGTTTGTTTTAAAAACTTATTTTTGCATACCGTTTCACAAGTTCAGTGTAGCTTTTCTCAGCATATATCTACCTATTTGTAACGCATCTAACTTTTCCAATAATTTTGATATTATTTTATCACTTTTCTCGTTTAAAATGACTCTCTCATAGCACATTGCTTCAAATATCTAATTTTCATTATGCCGTTCCACAAGTTCCATTCAATACCATGAAACAACCGTTGACTGGTGAATACTGATTTCTGTTGTAAATTGAGCGCGATATGCGCATTTTCATAATACCTAACTTTGGTGCTCTTTTGTCCATCTCATAATAATTTTTTTCTTGTTTTCTTTAAAACGCTTAATTTCTGTATACCGTTCCACAAGTTCAATTCAATGTGCTGAATAAACCATGACTACCTCAGCTGTTTTTTATGCCTCTAATTCGGCGCAATATATTAGAAAGTTAGTTGTGTTACTCATTTAAACATATATTCTTTTTTACTACTCTGTCTATATCTGATTTCTTATCTCGTGCTCATAGTTTCGATATTTCCATAAACTTTAAAAAGTGCTATTTTTACATAAAATTTTTGTTGGTGTACTCGATTTTGAAGAGTTACAAAGCTGTAAGCATTTTAAACTTCTAAAAACTTCGAAGAAGCTTCGAAAATGCTTCGAAAAACCCTGTTTTAAAAAATGTATGAGATTACTTTATCGCTCAGAGCTCCAAGCAATTTCAGTTTTATTGAGAAAATATGCGGCAAGAGTACGTTTTATCGCCTCAAATGTATTTAGTGAAGGAAATTATAAATCTAGCTAGGCTTAGTAGTGCCAGACTCATGTGTCAAGTCGGCTCTTTGCGTTTTTAGACGCATTTGCTAAAAAGAAAGTGGTATTCTTAGTGGATTATATGTGCTGCTCCCCTCGCTACTAAGTTCCAATAAACAACATGTGCCTAATTTCTCAGTTTAGAATATCTCAGTTCACTACTTTTCAGATTCTTTGATCTTTTCGCAAGAGACACTCCTTTTTTCGAAACCCTCAAAAAATCCTTCATTAAATAAAAAACGCAGCTTGACCCTAATGTGCATTGCATGTGTCGAGACTAATACCCAGCTACCGCTTACTCTTCATATCCACCAAAAGCCACACTTTAGTCAACCAAAAAAATAGCAACAAAAAAACCAACATTAAGCCAAGGTGTTAGCCCGTCTGAGGAGACTGGGTACAATCAAAACGCACGAAAGCAGCAGAGTCCAAGTGCCGTTGTGTGTTTTTGAGGCGCTCTGTGTTGATGATGAGGCTCTGTGGCTGATTACCAAAACAGTGGCAATGCAAACGTAATGACAATTTGCCACTTAGTGGCATGAGTGCTGGATCGAGAGCGGGTAGCGTCGGAGCGGCAGCAAATGAGTTGCAGAGTGTGGACACATACAGCTTGACTGGATTGAGTGAGGTTAAGCGGTTGTTGGGCAACAACTAAGAAAAATAAAGCAACAACAACAAGAAAAAAATAATACAGCAACAATTGGAAAAACAACAACAACAAAACCAATATAAGAACAATATAGCAAATACAACAACAAAAAGTGTTACAACAACAACACTTTTTTTTKTACAAAAACAACAACAATCGGCATTGCAGTAGCCGCCTAAGTGAAGCGCATATGTCTTCAGCAACGGCTGGTGCTAATGACAGTAAAGCGCTACTGTGTGACGGCAACTACGCCGCCGTGTTGCTGTTGTTGTTGTTCCAGTCGTTGATTGGTACACGATGGTTTGTTTTCTGTTTCGTTTTAGTGATTCTTTGCTGGTGTCGGTATTTGTGGCAAATTATTGCCAGTACAAATTTATTTATACCGACAACAGGCGAAGCGCTGAAGCGCCTAACTGCCGGCTGGCTATGGCTATGTGACCGGTCGGGTGGGGTGTGTGGTGTGGCGACCCAGAGGCTTTTAAGTTGCGCGCATTTTAATTTTTATGCACTTCATTGTTGTTTTTGCCATTTAATTTGAATGTGCTGCTTGCGTTTGCTGCCACACTTGCAACATGACACAAGTGTTAACAACAACAATAACAAGTTGCCGGTTGTTGGAAGTGTGGCAGGGGTTATAAACCGCACAGCGTTGCATGCCGCCAAGCATTTGTGCGTTCTACGCTGTGTGTGCGTGTGTTTTGGGCTGAGTTAAAAGTGAAAATCAGATAAATTAGGAAACGAATGTGTTTGTCTGTCTACGCAGACAACAGCGTTGGCCATAAATTCAGAATTTAAGATATGTGAAAATTACTTGGATAATGTTGGAAAGTAAAT
>NW_017537234.1:393160-395403 GCF_001853355.1 Bactrocera latifrons | reverse complement strand
TTTTTAATTAAATTTTAAGTTTTTTTTTCTCATTTTATTTTATATTATTGCCATTATTATATTAGTTCGTCCCACCAGATTTATACTTTATTGCTTTCAACTTGTTTAATTGAAATATACACATTTGGCCTTTTAAACCATCGACAAATCATTAGCTATTAACTTTATCTAGCTGGCACACAATTGACGCCATACGCTAACGCTTTTGGTGTTAATTAATAGTCACTTAATGTTGTGCCACCAAATAAATGGTGACAACTAATTTGGCAAAAAATATAAAAAAATGCAAAATAAATAATAAAAAGACAAATATGGTGAGCGTGTGGTGGCGGCTGAATGATAACTGAGCATGAAAAATTAAAATTCATACGAAATTGGTAGTGCAAGCACTAGAAAATTTTAGTAGCTGCGCGGCTAGAAATATTAACTGTGGTTAATTGAAAATTAAAGCGGTTGTAAAAATCAGCGAAAAAAACCTAAAAAATTAACCAAAAACACTAAAATATAAAATAGTTTATGTTTTTAAAAATTATACAAAATAATTAAAAATAAAAAAAAATACAAAAACAAGCTAAGAAAAATTAAAAAAAAAGTATCTTACCAATCATGAACTTTTTTCGTATTTAATTGAATTGTATATTGAATTAATTTTCTCAATTAATTTTTTGAATTAATTAGTTAATTAATTTTTTCACATTTAATTTTTTTAATTCATTTTTAATTCATTTTTTTAAATTAAGTTTCTGACAAATTTTTAAAATTAATTTTTAATTAAGTTAATTTTTTTCGAAAAAGTCAGTTTTATGTTAATTTTAACTAAATTTCACCTCTAACATTTCCGCTACATACACTCATATGCTACCTTGACTTTATTGTGCAGACAACAAACCAATCAACGGAAATCCGGCGACAAACAAAAGACTTAAGACACGAACTTGACAGCATGCTTTTTGGGAACATGGTGTTTGGGCACCCAAAACACCGTCAAAAGACAAAATTGATAGCATAAATAAATAAAAGAAATGTAAAAAGCTGTACACCAACGGATAAATCAATCAATCGTTCAATATTTGGTGGAACAAATCGAAAAAGGCAGCCAATTATTTGAAGTGAATTAATAAACGCGCCACTAATAGCCTATTTATTTGTATTGTCAGACAATTTGAGCTTAAAAGACGGCGCTTAGCAGTGTTTAACAGCTAATAGAATATATAAATTATATAAAAAGCACTAAAATGCGTCACCAATTATAATAAATCTTAGTAATTTCGTTCGAACGCCACAAATGACTCAATGTTGCAAGGCTAATGAGTCACAAAATTGTGTTGTTTTGGATTACCCATTAAAAATGTATGATTTTTTTTATAACTTTTCAATCTCCGCATTACATTTATCAGCATAAAATACCTTGCCGCCAACGCGCCGCCCTTAACCCTCGCAAGACTTGCGTCTCCCTGCACACTTTAGATGAAAGCAACACCACCAGCGCACACACTTACAGCTGATGAGCCATAAAAATGTTGACACATCCGCTCTCATTAGCGCGACAAGCATACATAGCGGCATGAACATGCTGCAGCACAACAAAAACAACATTTTTAAGACCCGAAACGTCGCCGACGCCAGCGCAACATTAATTCTTCTACCCACAAATGACATTGATAATAAAGGTGGCCTGTGTAGTAGCTGACGACTTGGCAGTTAAAGTGCTACTGTTTCAATAAGAAACCCCGAACAGCTGTCCTGCACCGCACTCCCGCTACCTAACGCTGCCTATCTGCCACAAACGGCAGCAATTGTTCGCATTAACACTTTGAATGCCTGCCTTTGTTGTGTGGCACCTTGAGCAGCCGTCGCGCTTGTTGCTATTATTCTTGCTGTCTATTTATGTAAATATGCCACTATTTGTTTGTATGTATTAGCTGCTTTGTTGCTTTCACTTTGATTACGCACATCTTCTAGCTTTTAACCGCCACGCTGCTGCAGTTTTTATGTTTGTTGTACACTTTGTTGTTATTATGGCTATGCTCCACTTCGATTTTGATTTTTTTTTTGGTGTAGAACTTCGCTTCTTTGCTTCGAGAATTATTTCCATACAATATTCCCTTATCTTAAGTGATTTTTTATGGCGTTACCAGCATTCACACACAAACATACATCGGCACTTATACATGACAAACAGACACATTAATGCGTAAAACTATGGATGTAAGGCTTTTTGAAGTAATATACAAAAAAATTAA
>NW_017537234.1:374353-389692 GCF_001853355.1 Bactrocera latifrons | reverse complement strand
TTTTTTTTTAATTTTCTAACATCAAAATTTTATATTTTTTCCACTATTTCACTTTCTAAAACTTTCAGGTCCAAAATATTTGTTAAAAACTCATTTTCTCGAAAACTCGGTAATAATTTCTTCCAGTGCGCCATCACTCGCTGCAGCAGACGCCAGTAGAGCGATTAAACTGTTGCTCCTGCGGCTGCTGCGTGCGCTATAAAATCGCTGAGAATTACAAGTGTATAAAAACAACTTACACAACAACAGCAACAACAATCACATTTACTTAATTCACACAGTAATAACGACAGCGGCAATAACAACAGCAACACATAAGCTTTATGTGGCAAAACCGAAACTCATCAGAAAGCCATAATGCGCTTCAATAAAATGCCGCTAAAGGCCGGCCATGGCGGCATCTTCATTGATTTTGTTCGATTAAAATAATCGATTGAACGATTTTCCGCATTCGTTGATTCGCAAATTATTGCTCACATATAATGTTTGTTTGTTGTTGTAGTGTTTCTTTCTTTCTTGTACATTGATTGGTCACAGGTGATTAAACGGTAGGGGCTTGCAGACTGCGCCAAATTATGGTGATATGATTTTTTTATATTTTAAGTTTTTTTTTTATTTCTGCTGTGTAATTGTCTCGGAAATTCCCACGGGAACGTAAAAAATCTAAATTTGTGTATATTTAATGGTTTCGGTTAAAATTTTAGTTAATTGACTACCCAAATCATCAACATTTTAGTAGAGGAAAGATGCGTGGGAACTAAACCCTTTCGTGTAGAACAAATGGGCTGCTACTTGAACTGGATTCCTCATAGTCACCATCTCAAGTTCGAAGCTTCAAACTCAACAAAAAATTTAAAGTTTGGTTTTTAAACCTTTTCTTGCTCGGATGGCTATTTGACACCATAAAATACTATATGACCCAAGAAAGCTTTCGATAAAACTTCGCCCGAGCGAAAACTGTCACTGTAATCAGTTAAAAAGTGGCTCAGCGCTGATAGGGAGAAAGAGAGATAGTTAAAGACTAAGAGAAAAAAATCCAATAATTCATTTAACATCTAAAGCTATCATGCAAGACAAGACATTGATCACGTGTTCTATATTGTATTACATTTTTTGACTACATAACGTAGAAATATACAATAGAACAGTAGCTTATTACATAGTCTGTATAGATATATGTATTTCATAATATATGTAAGTACTCATCTTATGTCATGTATGAATGAGGGAGAGAAATCAGTGTTCAAAAATCAGAAACCTAGCATCATAATTCATAGACCTCAACATATATATAGCATATAGATTATATCGTAAATCATATATGCCAGATAATCCTAGGTTTTGGCATATTTTCTAAATCATAAACTAAACAACAAATTCCATAAATAGGAAATTAAAGCTGGTGGTTTAAGTAGATGATGCACGAAAGGTACTGCAATTATGATCAATATCCGAAGATTATGAAAAATAAATCATAATTTACTAATCAACAGAGATCTTTCTTTGTAGACCCAAAAGCATCTAAGGCAGGGATAGCAAATCACTGCTTATACTATAAATTATAGATCATTGACCAGAAATCACATATTATAGACCATACATATATTACAGATCATGTATGATGAACCATGTGGTAGATTACAGATTATGGAACATATATTATTGATCATGATTTGATAGATTAAATATCATGAATCCTATGTATTATATTATATATTATAGAGCATAAATCATTGTGCATGAGTCGTAACCCTAGAGCCAAAGCTAAGGTTCGTAAGATCACGATTTAAGTAAAGACTTTTTAGATCATCAATCAAAATATCTTAGAATAAATCAAAAATCTTAGAATATCTTAAAAAATATATATTATATATTGGATAGCAGTTTAATAAGCACAGCTGTGAAATCAAAGCTCTTGAATGACAGATCGCGCAATTTCGTTCCATGCATACCCTGAAAAGCTTCGAATTTTGGTATTATCACAGCAAAAGCTCATAGATCATTGATCTACGACAAAAAATTACGTATTACTGAACTCAGCTTAAATATTAAAGATCGTAGGATCACAAGTCAAATAAATAGATTATGTTTTCTCGGTTATCAGCAGCGTTTTATGGACCAAAAAGCCCGTAAAACTTAGATCATGGATCGTAGTTTGAAGATTGTAACTATAAAAACAAATAATATCAGATTGCTCAATTTCATATTATTCAGGTATCCAAAGTCTCGAATCTTTCTATTACCAAAGCAAAAGCTCATAGATCGTTGATCTTCCATCAAAAATGACATGTTGCCAAACACAGCCCAACTATTAAGGATCATACGATCATAAGTCATGTAAATACATCATAGATCATGGATCATCGTTTTTCAGAAGCGATCTATGAGTAAAAAATCTTATAAACCCAAGTTTACTGATGATAAGCTCACAGCTTTAAAACTAAAAGATATCTTGGTTAATATAACTTTCGAATTACCACAGCAAAAGCTGGCGAATCAGTGATCTTGGATCAAAAATTACAGACTACTGATCTTAGATTACCGAATAAGGATCGCAAGATCATAATTCCTGTAAATTGAGCATAGATCATGGCTCTCGGGTGGTGAAAAACGATCTTGACTATTGCAAAAGCTCATGGATTGGTGACTTCAATACAAAAAATTACAGTTTACTGCTCTTAGACTGAAAATGAAGGATTGTAAGATAATAGTCGAGCAATGATAATGAGTTTTGCGTGATCCGAAACGATCTAGAGCTCAAAAAAGCTCGTAAAACTTATATCATAGAGCGCAGTTTGAAGTTCCGAAACACAAAATCAAAGCTTCTAAGTTCACATAAGTTCGTACTATCAGACTCCGCACAGCTCAGATTTCTGCGTTTTTTTTTTTTTTTTCAAACACTAACCATCTCAGCAAAATTTATGGCACACACCACATGCGCTAGGCTACTTGAGACTCTCATACTCTGCGCTAAGTTCATTGCTCTTTTCGTCACTACACACTGCTGCTGCAGACAACGCGTGGCCTCACCACTACGCAATCCAATGCAATCAATTTCTCGAGCAGCTCATTAAGCGTTTGCTTCTTCTGCGCTGCTTTTGTTTGCCGCTTCACTATGCTTTGAAATCTATATTTCGTGCTGTTGTTTATTTCAGGCGCAATTAATTTTTCACCTTTTTTATTGCAATTATAGTGTTTTTGTTGTCGTTTTATTTTGTCACCTTGTTGCTGCCGCGCCAACGCGCTTTGGCATTTATGGTGTTGGCATAGAAATTTATGCGTCTCTCTTTAATGAACACAAATTGGCGCCGCTAACTCTATAAGCGACGAAGTAGCGCTTAGCTTATTAGCAGTAAATGCCAACAACAACAACAACAACACCAAAAACCAAACTAGTTAAAAAATATTTTTATTGCTTTGATTTACTTAAAAGTGCCGCACCATTTATGGCGCATCCGTTAGATAAGCGCACGCCTTAACTTTTAATACAAAAATTTAATAACAACAATAATAGCAAAAACGGCGTCGCTGGCGAAATACATGCATTTATTTATTCAGTAGCTATGAAAACATTGATTTGATGCTTATCGCCACACCAATAACGGCGACGTCGTCGGCTACCGTACCAACTTGTTTGCCGAAAACCAAAAAAAGTAGTCAAAACAAAACGAAAATTGGTATGAGAGAGAAGCTAGAAATTGACAATCGAAATAAATTCGTCGAATTGATAAGCATCTCACTTTGAAAGCCTTCCTTTGGCTGCACGATTCGCGTTGATAGGCAAAAAGGGCGCGCGCAGGCGCCGCGGCGCGTCAAGCACGTTGTCTAAGTCCACAGTTTTGCTTTCTACGCGTTGACTTGGCATAATGTTTGCGCTAAATTTGTTTAGTAACATGTTATAAATTTTAAATATTATTTTGGATGTGGAAACCATGGTTCGCGTTTGCTTGTTCGTGACCTAGCAGCGCGTGGTCTAGTGGCGCGGGTTCAAAAAAGTTGTTAAATTAGTTACTAAAGTGTAATCAGAGAGCAGTAGAGCAGCTATAGAACCGAAGATTCTCACAAGCGTAATTATACCGACCTCAAATGCATTTTCCAGCATCAGAAAATCTTTAAAATGACACAAAGCTGCGATATTGTCGATCTCCGAAATATTTCAAGGCAGGAGCCTGAGCTTCCCTCAGAGTCAAAGATCTTCAAAAATATAAATTTCGCTAATACATATGGAGTTCAGCTGGTTACGAAACCATCTACTGCATGTTTTCGACGGCGTAACTGTTCTCTTAAATGGAATGTGGCAAGCTAGGAACATTGCTAGTGACTATTTGGTACTATTTCACTAAGTTTGGGACCTTTAAACATCAGCTGAAACAATGTTTGTATGAATATGGTGCCTTGTGTGCCATATTTTGAGGAACTCGATAAAACATTTTTAACTATTTCCCAAATTTCGAAGTTTATACACTCTTTCTTTCTCACGAGTATATTTTTTGGTTACCAATCCTAACTTAGACCAATGAAGTTGAGTAAGAGATGTGATGAAGTAGATATACTTGATTTTCTAGATCCCTTGTCCTCGGTTCTCGCAGACAAAACACATTTTTTGAGGTTCAAACTCTATCTACGCAGTGTTTTAGTAAATTTAGTGAGGATTTTCGCACTTTTAGCTCTTCTAAACCAATTCAAAAAGTTGAAGGTCGTTCATTTCAGCTTATTTTTTACAGGACACCTAATTATAAATTCGATTTCAAAACCCCAGTGACTTTATAATTAGGAATTCGGTGGATTTTTGTACTTCTCCTTTAATCGTTCATAGTTTACGCACGTTTTTGACCCCTTACTTCACGCCACGTAGCTAAGAGAACCACTTTTACAATTTCCCACCACATTTCTTTAGAGATCTGGAAGCCGTATAAGTTTTACCTTCAGTAATCTTAATATTTTTCAAAAGCTTCACATAGTCTCGAAAGAGCTGAGACCCTCAAAACTTGCTACAATGTTTCTGTGAAGATCTCGGGACCATTAGGTCCTTAGGTATTCTTCATAAATATATTTTTAGAGCTCGATAGGACAAATAAATGCACTAATATGGTTGGTTTGAAACTACTTCGTCTCAAAGACTTCGGGATATTCATGAGATCTACTCGTATTCATAACGTTTCGGGAAGAAATGTTGGAGTTGAGTTTGGTCTTCAATGACTCGAAGGCTTCTGGATATTCATAACGATTCAAGAAGAAGTGTTGAGTTAAGTTTGGTCTTCAAAGCTACGCCATTATACCTAACAGCTGCAGTTCAACTTGCCTCAACGTTTACAAATACAAAACACCGCTCTCCAGCCTCGAAATTAGTTGTGTTTCCAATAATATAATATATCTTATGCTTCCTCTTCCTTCCCCTTTGTGACCCCTTTCTCTCTCACAACGGTGATCTTTCCGTTACAACAGTTGCTGCTACGAATTTCTCAGCTCCAATATCAAACCTCTAAAGGTCGTTTGTGTGAGCTTGTTGGATCTAAACTCGCTGTCCATTCATTTTATGTTTTCTATTTGGACTTTCTTGTTGTTTTTATTGTTGTTGCCTGCATAATTACTGCAGGTTTATTAATTATTTAAGTGGGTTTTATGTTTGTTTATATGTAATGTTGATCTTAATACTGTTCACAAAGACTCGCTGGTGTCTTTAAGCTTGCGATCAGCGCTGATAGCCGAGGCATAATGGTAATCAATAGATATTAGCGGTTAACTACATGCAACGCTGTGTGTTTATGTTAATTAGTTCAATCAATCTATGTGTTTTTCTGTGTGAGTGGCTTGGTCCACTATTGAATGAATGAATCAATATAAGTTAGAGGGCGTTATTGCGGCTAGTCTCACGCTCAGCCTTTTGAGCTTATAACGCTGTCGAACTCATTTTAATGTGCTGTTTGCTATTGCGTTGGCTTCGTTTGTAGTTTTAATACTTCTTTTTCGATTTTAACTTTGATTTAATGCGATTTATGGAATTTTTAATTATGATTTCGTTTGCTTTGGCTGGTTTTTAGAAAGATAGAAATATATATTTATTTCCTTTCTCTATGGGATTACAGCTGTTTGGTGGTCTGGTTTTATGTAAATTTATTTTGAAGTTATTTCTATGAATTTTGCCTCTATCTGCTTGCGCTACAGCTCAGTTCAAGTGATAAGACACGGCCTGCTTTACTTCAATAGTATAAGTTACACCGGATCTTCTCCCAAATTCCACCTGAGAAGTGAAAAATTCTACAAAAAAAGTCTACAACCTAACAAATAGTCTTCATTGAGCTTCATTTTCAACAACTTTTATCTGTAAATTGGTTCTTAAACTTGCTGCTATTGGTTCGCCGAAGACAAATACTACTTATGAGCTCTGTTCCCACGACAGTCGAAGTAACCAGAACCAGAACTACAACAGCAACAATACTTACGACTTCCAAACCCCGCCTATAATTAACTTTTCAAAGCAGCAGCCGATTAATGTAGTGGACATCAACAATTTTTTTTTTTTTTTGTTTTATAAAATCATCATGGAATGATTTCTGAACTCAACTGATTTTGCTGTTCTGCTCTCCCTGAGCTAAAATTATCGAAACCGTACTTTATTTCGTCGGCTCAACCTAGTCTTTGCTCAAGCAAGTCGAGTCAAAGGAACCACAAAGCTCTTAGGATGAGCAAAACTGGAGTTCTACTTTATATTGGACGACTTCTTACCGGCATTTGATTAATGACGCCGAACACAAGAGTTGCAGAGTCGAAATAAAGTACCTAAAGCTCATTGCTTCCTGCCAGAACACCTCAGCCTCTTAAAAACATATTTTTTCGCATCCGTTGAAGTTCATTGAGCTTGTAGAATCGTTTCGAGGGATCTTCCGTTTTCACACATCCGCTGAAGTTTTCTTTGCTTTGTGGTCTTACTATCTTAGTTTTTGTTTTACTTTTTTCCTAAACCGTTTTCTCTAAAAAGTATCTCTCCATTGATCTATTTGATATCTGACCATAAGCAGTGATATTTCAGGTTAAGATTAGAACATATTCCAAATTGAAATCTCTTTCTGTCTCTGCCACTCTGTGGTAGGTTGCTTTCAACGCCTCAAGTGCTTAAAGCAGTAAGCTTCGACTTTTAAGACCTTATTGCCGGTGTAGTTAATCGTACCTTTACACTTCTAAATGGCTTTAGAGCTGAGAAAGCAAAGCAAAGTTTGTACTCCATACTAGGCTTTTTTCATTCATCATGAGACGGTCTATTTTACTAGTACTAAAAATAAATATTTTTGTATTTTTAGTTAATGACAGCAACACTAACTCTTAACGCGTTAAATTATTTTCCCATCAAATGAATTAGTTGCGCGCTATGTTGTCACATTTCATTCATTCGCTTTCATAAAAAAAAAAACGCAAACCAAAAAAAAATAAATAAAATAATAAATTTTAATTTCTTCTTTAGACACAAACTCCACCCTGTACTTTTATATCAAAGCATTTATCGCGTTAAATTATTTTCTCATCAAATGAGTTAGTTGCCCGCTATGTTGCCACATTTCATTCATTCATTTTCGTACAAAAATAAAACGTTATCCATCTCCACCGCCTTCGAACACCATTTATCTTACGCAATTTTATCGGCGCCTCACGGCCTATTTACACTTTTATTTCTGCTTCGCACCGATTTTAGCCACTTCCTTTCGCACCCACACCAAGCCACCTTGCCCTGTGGACGTGATTGTCCTGCGCGGCCACAGCGGCGCTTATCACGTTTACGTACACACTAAAAGCGCTATTATCCTTTGTACTGCCCACCGCGCACAGTGCGCGATAAATGCTCGTAATATTGATGAGCCTATGCACGGCGCAGATAACCAATTCCCAGGCCGGTGGCGTAATTAACGCGCGGTCAATCAATAAAAAAACAAACAAGGAGCGGAATGAAATAAAAATGTTCGAGCAAATAGCCAACTTTTATCAGCACAATGCCACACACACACACACGCGCATACCGCGCACGCACATTAACAGTAGTCGAGGATGTTAGCGCGCTTGTATCTGCCTCGCATATGATTGCCACATTTGTCAACAAAAGCGTGTTGACAATGCAATGCGCGCCGCGGCCTTGCCACCGTGTTGGCCAACCAAACGACCGACCATACGTTTACCAACACAAACGTACACATGCATACGCATACGCGCACAGGCACAGCGCGCAACCTCATCAGCGCCGCAATCGTAAAAATACCCATTTTACTACGCGTTCGCTATCGCACAGGCAGATTTGGCGGCGCGATTGTGTACCATGGCTAATGACAAGCGCTGAATAGCAGCTACTAACTACTGGCTAGCGCGCACGGCTCTCAGGACATAACACAACACATATATGTATGTATGCGCGTATATAATGTCAGCGCAGCGCTCTTCAATGGACTGTCGCTCGTAAAATTATCCACCTTCATTAGACTGCCGCTGTTGGTGCTGCTGATAGCGTTTCATGATAGGCCTATCAATTTATTGTTATGCTGCAACATTTGCTGGTATTGTTGTTGTGCGCAGTTGGTGGCAAGCGCGCAATCGTTAATAGACCCAACCGCCTATACAACCAAATGGCAGTTCAACACGGTGCTGCTGCCGGTCTGTAGTGTTGGTTGGCGGTTTAAATTAATTACATCAGGCGCTAGCAATCGTATGTAATGATATTTTATGGTCTCCACTTTATGGTGGTATCACTAGCGGGCGGCGGCAGAGATTGCGTGGAGCCTTCGATAGCGTTTTATTGGAGGTGCGTAAAGTATTTTCTTTAATACTTTGCAGGTCGTCTGTTTAAGGGAGTGTTTGGCGACTCTACCTAAATCAGGTGTGGGATTCGATTGAGCACCGAGCTCTGGGCGGGTTCTTCTACCGTTGAACAATGTTGATTGCGTATACTTAGAATTGGGTGTGTACCCTAGGGTAATTATTTTCGAGTTGACAGACGGGAGATGGGCTTGTTGGCTAAGATTAGTACAGTGTTACAACGAAAAGTGCGTACTTCGAAGACTCTGAAAACTTCCACGGTCAAGTTTTTTGGCATCCTCAGACACTAGGCTTAACTAAAGAAATAGAAGCGTGCCTCGGTTCGAATTGAATGAGCTAATCTAGCATAAAAATAAACACTGTGTGAACTCGAAGCTCTGACTGTAGATAAAGAGAGCATTAGAACTAAAATCTCCCACTGGTTTATCAAACTATAGTTTTTCTGTGGACTACTTTCTGAAGAACTGTGGAGCGCGGTTCGTTTCTGTGTTTCAAAAATCTGTTATTATATTGCAGCCATATTTATTTGTAGATCCTTAACACTTTTTGTGCTAAATAATCCACATTTTCATCCGGTAGATAACCAAATTTGGGAAGATCTCTCAAGTGTGCATCTTATATTTTTCAAAAGATTTCTTTTCTGTAAGATGATGTGCCTAAATAATACTAACGACCCAACCAAGAAACTTTTAAAATTTATTTCTCTGGAACACGCTAGACTCGTCCGACCCGTAGATACTCCATTCGTTTCATTCGTGTCAGAGTTTAAGTGTTCGTTAGCTGAAGTAGACATGATCCAATGCTAGCCGTTGGAATCAGATATTGAAGCTCGCTGGTCTAGCATCAGAGTTCTTTATGTCCGTCCGCTCGAACTGTGCTGAACCAGGCATGATTCAATAAGTATAAATAATAATAAATATCGAAGCTGTGCTATGAAATGCTTCCCGAATGCGTCCTTTGCGCATGGACGGCGGGCTGGATACATCGAAGGCTCCTAGTATCGCTGATATGAGTCACAGTTGTGGACTAATAGCAGAAAATGCCATAAAAGGTGCAAAACCCAGCCGACCAGTGAAGCCAGCTCGAAACCGGAACCCACACACGAATGAGCAGAATTCCCATAATTGTAAAGACCACTTAGTGCAATCAAATCGGAATGCTTGGAATGCACAATCGACTTATTAACACTAATATAAATTTGTAATTTGGCGAATAGTTAGAAATATTTTCTGTAAAGCCGAACCGCAATGGCTTGGAATGGTGGTCAGCAGCAAATATTTGTGTCGGAATATCTTAAAAAGCTTAAGCTAAGCATTTTATCGACATACATTTTCCGATACCATAGATGGCATGGAAAGAAACCAAATCGACTTGTTCACATACACACACTCCCAGATAAGCCGAAAGACAAATACTGCTACAACCCGCGGTTGTGGTAATTGGACTGTAGTTGCCGATTGTACGACTGTGCCGCAGACTAGCAGAGCTTGCGAGCTTCCGAACTGGCGCAACGACTGGCGGGGTAAGGCTGTCGAACTGCCGGGCTGCTGCAGTTAACAGCTACAAACGACAGCTTGTATGGACCATTGGTGGCGGCACTTGTGGCGCTTATCCTGGCGCCACCAAAAACGAAGCGAAAACACAGAAGGCGAAGTACGCTAACAGCCAGCTCGCGCAAGAATCACAACCAAGGCGGCGGCAATGGTTGCTACAAGTGGAAAATTAAAGATGCCTCATTTACAACAGTTACACAATGTTGGACGATTGCGCATAAACATGCGGAGGAACGTTACACAACACTTGCCGCGGACACAAGATGCTGATGACAAGTGGTGGCGACGCCGCAAAGCCGAAACAGCAAGCCAGCGTACCAGCGAGTTAGCGAATGATGCCGCCGCATGTGTAACCAACAACGACATGCAAACGTGCCGCAGACATCAGCCAAGCGAAGGAAGATAAACGAAGTATGAGTGAGGAGATGGGCCCAACAAGCGACGGAAGGAACGTGAAAGACTCAGCATAGCGAAGACGCATGAACTGGTGGATAGATAGCCGGCTAAACGGAAGGACAAACGGACGAAGTGAGGCACGGATGGAGTGAGGCAAGTATGTACGGTTTGACGAAGGCCGGTTGGATGGAGGGATGAAGTAAGGCCAAGTCGCATGCGCAGACGACAATTGTCTGATGAGCTGTGCGGTCAGAGCTTTTGTCTTTGCGCGCATGCAAAGTGAGACAAAGATTTCGCCAGAAGATCGAAGACCAAACTTTAAGGGGACAACGGAGACGACGGTCACTCGCCACATCGCTCGCACATAGTGTGTATGGGCAATCGTGGCAATGGTAATGGGGCAAAGAGATAGCGGACAGCATGCCGTACGGCGCAGACGTTGAGAACGCCACAATAATTGTGACGATTGCGTTGAACGTTCAACAAGTTAGTGTTTTTGTGTTGTATTGTGTCGCGCATTGTCTACAGGTTGTATGCGCAATGACAAAGGCATGCCGGCAGGCGCCAGCCAGTCATCACCAACAAAGTACCACACCAAATCTGCGAAATGAGGCGCACAAAATTCAAATCGGGACGCGAGCGCGCGCACACACGTTTAAGCGCGAATTGAATGCGTCGAATGTAGCACAGAACTGCGCCGGGCTAAAACTTGGGGGGGGATAAAGATGCGGCATAAAGACAATGACGACGACGTATGTACGAATTGAAATCAGCGCGCACAGCACGGATAAAGGGCGCCGAAGGTGAAGCAGAAATAGTGGAGATCTGCCAATGACAAGGTTGACATGGGAAGCCAGGCTTTGCTGGCCAGTAAACTAGTTTGCGGAAAGTGTGACGGCGTTGAGGTGAAGTCTTTTGTTTTACCTGTTTGTTTTCGGCGCTATTTTTCGGTGTTGAGCCTGTGATTGTCTGCGACGGACGGCGCTCAAATGACGGAAACTAACCAAGCTAATCAGGTTGCTGATTTGCAAAGGCGCAGAGAGGACGCAGTATGAGTGGAATTAACGACAAGCTTGTCACACAAATTGAAGGTGAAAGACGAAAGCGAGTCAGCAAAAAAACGGACACACTTTAATCTTAGATGCGCGATAAACAAAGTGACATGGGAAACTCAGCCCAACAGCTGTTGAGCTGTAATGGAAGTTAAGAGAGAAATTCAAGTAGAAAGAAGAAATGTGTTTTGAGGTTTTAGTGTGGAAATAATATTGTTGAGAGACACTAAGCCTTGGGAGATGCCGAGCTCGGTGTGTTCACAAGCATATGGAGCACGCGCATTTGCAATGCTGCTTGATTTTTGGTGGAATGAAATTCTTAGTTTATGTGCTGAACCCACTTTTTAGGTCAAATAATATCATTGAGGTCCAACATTGGCTGTAAAATGGCGCTAAGTTTGGAAAATATCGAGCTCGGTGCATGCACAGGCATCAGCAGCGCAAATTATTGCAATGTTGCATGGAACTCTGGTGGACAAAAATCTGAGTTTATGCGCTAATTCGTCTTGACGGTCAAGCAAAGTCGTTGCTGGAAAATACAAGATGTAGCCCATAGAATCGCCGCTTTGTGGACCAGCTATTAAAGGAACGAATCGAAATTTATAACGTATACTCTATATGACGCTAAAATGTGGTAGTGGCATACTAGATAGCTTGAATAAATGGCACGGTCAGCTGTACCTTGAAGAAGACTGCAAAATACTGCGCCCAGACGTCGAAATTCGGCATCACCGGCTAAATTTGGTAAAACGCAATGCCAAAAAGATCGTTTTGGATGGAAATTAAGTGCTATTATCTAAACCGTACGTTTCTAAGATTGATTTGGAACATGTCTCGCATAATAATTTGGAAAAAATGAGCGAACAAGCTCGCAAAACTTAACCAAACTCTTGTTCTCGCTTACTAAACTTGGACTTTATGAGCTTAGCCTTCTATCCAAACCTCAATTCCTCGGCTACCAGCGCTTTAAATTTTCCATAACTTCAAGCGCGTTATCTTATGCTCTCATACAAGCCCTTTAACACTCCGCAGAGCTCTCACAAGCTACCTTCGGTCCACTCATATCTCTACAGCTGATCGCGCTTAGTGGTGGCAGCTGCTGTTAACCAGCCACTGCTGCCAAAAATGCCACGTTTTCTGAGCTGACCTTTTGAGCTGCCGATTTTGGGGCGATAAGCGCTGACAACCACGAAGCAGACAAGGACACAAGACGGTGTTGGTGGCGACAGTGTCAACGGAGCACATCAAAAAACAAGTGCGCTAACACCCTGTGCACCACAAACAGCCAAGGACAAGTGGCCTGTAGCTGAGCGCCCAAGGCAAGATGAGACTTATGAGTGTTTATGCAAGCGTTTGGTTGGCTGTGCTAGCTAGTTGAAGGGCGACCAAAGCTGCTTACTGGTCAGCTTACTATTAGCCGCATAAGTCGTGTTCAACTTTTTCTAAGTTGCCTCTTGCATATCTGCAATGCGCGATAAGCTGTGTGGCAACAACGCCGAGGCAACACAGACAACCAACCTTGACGCAGCGTGAAGTGTGTGGGAGGGCGTGGCAGCGGGTACAGTAGGAGAACCAGTCTCGCGCCACGCTGACAGTGGCACTGACATTGCTGGCCGTTGGTGGCGCGTTGCGCGTTGCACGTTGCTTGTTGCCACCGACTGTGGCGTCTCTGGCGGCGGCTGCTCGACATTCATTGGAATTCGTTTTGTGGCAGAGACACGACCGCTGGGACAACAGCAGCCAACAGCGACAACAACAAAGGTTGGTTGTGGCAGCAACTTGCCAACAAATTGGAATGAACAGGCATTTAAGATGCTTATCAGCAAATGGAAATACAAATGAAATGTAGTAAAACGACGGCCAACAGCAACAACAATAATGCAACGCTTAGCGCTTCTCATCGATGGCAATCGAAATGCCAAATAAATAGAGAAAAACAAGGGTACGGCAAAAGCACAAGTGACATTTGTGCGGCAAGCTGTTTAGCCGTTGCATAAAGCAGCGGTTGCAAGATGGGTAGCAGCTACCGCCAGTGGCAGCAGCGTTTGCAACACATGTCGCGCCACGTTTGCAATAATTTCTTCATTTCTATTGCAAAAGTACGCTCCAATAGAAGCCGCGTTGGCAGCCAGCGGACGGAAGAAGGCGTGCTAGGAAGCAAATGGTTGGCTGACGCCGTTGCCGGTTGGCCATTTTAGCTGTCACGCTGAGCGCTGCGATTCGTCGTTGTGCGCCGAAAAACAATGCACGAAACCAGCAAGCAACAAAAATATAAAAAAAAAAACCAGAAAAAACAAAGAAAGTGGAGTACAACAATAAAATTGCAGAAAATATCGAAGACAATTGCCACAGCAGCGGGTCGCGCGCACGCTTATCGCAAATTGGAAATCAGTTGTTAAAAATAAATAAAATAATAAGCCGTGGTGGAAAATGTGTGAGATAAACACGAATAGTAAAATGAAATTGTTTATGCCATAAAAAATGGAATTTTTGATTGCCAAGCATGGCGGAGATGACGTGATGAGACAGTGTTGCACGCGCGACTAAGTATTGGCTGCCGCAAGAAATGAAGAATTATCCGAACCTTGTGTATAACATCAAACTAGAGGTCTCAGCGGCGCAAAGGCGTCATAGAAGCTGGAGCTTTCAAACAAAGCTGCTCAAAACAAAACATTTCAAGCCAAGCTGAGCTCGTTTTACTGCTTCAAGTTTCAGCTTTGGATACAATAGAAAATTTGAAGAGACGAAATCTGAAGGGCTCGAAGTAGAAGCGTTTGCGATTATAAGATTTCTTGAAAATGTTCAATACTCAAGGGAACTAATTTAAAGCATTGCTTACTAAGTATTACTATTTCAAACCGAAGTTTAAGTGATTTTTGCCGCGTTAGAGAGCTTTTTAAGTTTTTTAAAGTCTCAAAACTTATATAAAACGTAACACTTCGTTAATGCAAATCTTACTGCTTTAAGCTATATTTTGTGTTCAGTGCGACGTAACAAGCTTTTTTAGAGGTTTTTTTTTTGAGCTTTTTAAAAGCCTTAAAGCTATATATAGAGAGAACAACTTATTTAAGCCAAAATAACTGTTTAAACTGTTTTAAAAAAATCTTTTTTTTTAATCACCGTTATCTTAGCAAGCTTTTGTTGAACTTTTTAAAATTTCAATACTCAGTTGTAGAAAAAACAAAATTTTGTGAAGCTCTTTCAAATCGTATATTTTGTTACCACTATGATCTTAGCAAGCTTTTGTAGGGCTTTTCAAAAGCACAAATCTTATTTATTAAAAAAAAACACACTTTTATTTAACAAATCTAACGGTTATTGTTATCATCTTTTGTTATCATTGAGTTCTAAGAAATTTTTTGTAGAGCTTTTGAAAGTTTTAAGCCTAGGTAGAGCAAAAACACTTTTATTAGAGTGTTACAAATTTCAGATTGTATTCTTATATTTACATTTAAAACTTTTATGGAGCTTTTGAAAAGCTTTTTGGTAGTATATTTCCTTTTATTTCAAAAAATATTTTTTAAATTTTTTCTTTCAATTTA